>NC_056747.1:353069471-353199471 GCF_019279795.1 Protopterus annectens | reverse complement strand
AGCATGCACTGCAGCAGTGACATAAACAATGTTTCTTCGATACAAACTATATTATGTGTAACAATTTCATCAGTGTGCACTGCAGCAGTGACATAATGTTTCATTGTTACAAACTATATTATGTGTAACAAATTCATCAGCATGCACTGCAGCAGTGACATAAACAATATTTCATTGTTACAATCTATATTATGTGTAACAATTTCATCAGCATGCACTGCAGCAGTGACATAAACAATGTTTAATTGTTACAAACTATATTATGTGTAACAATTTCATCAGCGTGCACTGCAGCAGTGACATAAGCAATGTTTCTTTGTTACAAACTATATTATGTGTAACAATTTCATCAGTATGCATCAGTGACATAAACAATGTTTCATTGTTACAAACTATATTATGTGCAGCAGTTTCATCAGCATGCACTGCAGCAGTGGCATAATGTTTCATTGTTACAAACTATATTATGTGCAACAATTTCATCAGCATACACTGCAGCAGTGACATAAATGATGTTGCAGTGGTACAAACTATATTATGTGTAGCAATTTCATCAGTGTGCACTGCAGCAGTGACATAAATAATGTTTTAGTGATACAAACTATAATAAGCTAAAAATGTTGCCACTGGGTTAACAGGAAAAGCTTTAAAGCACTCACTACGCAAATTGCATTCAATACCTATAATCCAGATTGTTGTGCTGGTATTGCACCTGTAAAAAGGTTAATTACCACTTTGTTACATTTCAGTGGAATTATTAAAACACATGCTAAACACTGCACATTGTATTACTAACATCTTTGTTGCATAAATATGCAGTTACTTCACAGTGCTGAGAGCTGGATAATACGTCAGTAGATGTTTGCAGCTGTGCAGATTAGGACACACGGGGAAGCACAGTGACATATGCTGCCCACTCCATCATCGACTGCAGCAATGTTACAGTAGGTTGGGGCTAGGATTAGAGTTAAGGAGGGTGTTTTAGGATTAGGGTTCGAGACAAGGTTTCATTTCAGGTTTTAGGGTTTGAAATCGGGTTTTAGGGTTTGAAATCGGGTTTTAGGATTATTCTTAGGGATGAAGTTTTATGGTTAGGAACAGGGTTTTAGCATTAGGGTCAAAGAAGAGGATTTAGGGTTACTGAAGGGACTTTAAGAGGGAGATAATTTGGGTAAGTTAATGGTTAATCATTGCTCTGCAGCCAGTGTGCTTGAGTGACAGCTACAGCAGGCATTCAAGTCATTATTGTCCATTCCTTGCCCATACCTGTGCAAACCAGTGTCATACTACACAATTGCAAATATTTCTGCATAAAATGGTGTGTTTAAATATTTAAATATTTTCTCAAACCATTTATTTCAAATATATATATATATATATATATATATATATATATATGTGTGTGTGTATATATATATATATATATATATATATATATATATATATATATATATATATACTTCTAAAATATAATCCACAGCAGAGATGTGAATAATAGTGGTACATAAATGCTCCTGACTTGATCATTTGATGTTTTCGTCTCATGATCAAACCTTATTACTTGGGAGTAAATCCCATTGCTGTCCACACTCCTCCTATGGGGTACTGCTGCAATATACTTTACATTTTTACTGGCATGCCTCTCAACAGTCCCTGATTTTCCATTGTATTTTTGCCCTGTCTCTCTTAAAGTTTTTGATTTTTCTGGAAAATTACTAAGAATTACAGTCCGCCAATAATGCTACAAGTAGACTTTCATACTTCTTTAGTTCAGAAAATGAATGTGAAGTGAATTCAAGCACTGTTTAGAAACTGTACATTATTGGATTTTTGACCCGCATTTGTCCAGAATTTTTGAGCAAAGAAGTTGAGAAGTATATTTACTCTCCTGTTGTGCTGTGACCCAGTGTGTAAGAAGGGACTGACATTTTGAAGCCATGTGCAGATTGCTATACATTGCATAACATGTATTATCTGTTCTTGAGACCATTTCATTTTATCACAACAAGCTACATTAACCAGAGCCCTTTAACCCACATCTGGTGATTCAGCAAATGAGCACAAGTCCTCCAGGCACACTGATTGGGATTTCATCAGCTGACCATCTCTAGTTGTTAAACCAACAACTCTGCACTCCCCATTTTACTTCTACAGAATTACATTTATTCTTACATATGGATACTGGATAAAACCCACTCTGAGACATGTCTTTTTACAGTTGTGAGAACAAATCCTCAGAAGAACTTAAGTTCACTACATAAAAAAATAATAGGCTGCATTCAATTAATTCATCTTATTTGAGATGATTGCAGAAGATGAAATTTCACTCTAATTAATTGTGCAATGAAGACACACAGCAAAAACAATCATGTAGATTCTTACAGAATGTGATAGGAAATTATTTTCTTATCCATGCCTATAAAATCCTAAGTCTTTCTACCCTTCAATAAACATAACATGCCTTGTGCACATAATACCTGTTTCTAATCTTAAGAGCATGTATGTGTTGTGTCATGTTTTCCTGGCTGTATGAGCAATGTCATGTTCAGAGTGAGTGTAGCAATAAGATCAACATGGCACCTATCTCTTTGTGACCAAGTAAACAAGCTGATCTTTTTGTATTTTTGCAAGATCTTTAGAAGTCCGTCTTAAGAAGCTCTGTGAGAAAGAATGATTTCTAGAACCCTCCAATACTGAAAACACACCAGATACTGGTATGCTTACAGTGACCTCTAAATTACATTAATTGTGATACATCCCATAATGAGCCACCCCATCCTTTTTTTTTTTTAAAGATTCCACTTAAACAGAAAAGATACTTAACAGTTTGTCTAACCTCAGCAGCTCTGGAAGTGATAATGTTTAGCCTAGGCTCCTTAAACTTCAATAAACAGATTGTCCTGCTTACTCTTTTACCGATTTAATATTTCTTTATGTCAGGGTGTTTTCCTGCTAGCTGAAATGATGTCTGTGTCATCCTTCTTTCCAAGAATTCATTGCCGACCTGCTGCTCTGAGTACAGGCCCATTTTGCATCTTCCTACCTTGGTTTAAGTACTTGAGAATGCTGTCTGTAAACAAGCCTGCATTCATGCTGCAGTATATGATGGTCTAATACCACTTTGCTAATAGAACTGATGAAGGCAATTCATGAAATCATTTTGTCATTAACAGCCTTCTTATTAAGTCCCTCCCATATCTGTTTGGATCTGGCCCTACCACTGTCTCCTGATTTTGATTTTTCCTTTCTAGCAGGTCCTTTAGAGTTAAGCATGACTCCAGTGTTTCTTCAAAAGCTCCCATTTGTGCTTATATTCCCCAATTGTCTGTTATGGTCCAGGTTTTCAACCTGTTCAGTAATTAACTACCCTTTGATCTGTACCTCTGAAATCTTCTTCTCTGTGCTGTTGATGTAGTTATCTTTAGGCCATCTAGTTCAGTGAATTCTGTTAAAAAGAATCTTCAAGACTGTAAATATCTCCTAACTTGACTAAAGAGGAAACAATTAATTCAACAACATCAAAGTCACCAGACACTTTTTGTGTGTTCCATGATGTCTAGATTCTAATTCATTGCTCCATGCCCACGCAGGCATAGGTTAAAGTATTCTTCAAGGGCATCTGGAAAATGGTCTTCCTCTGTGCTCAAATGCCAAAAGATGTCCAAGTGCCACCGAACTGTATGTGCAGACTTTCATCAGCTACATGTATCAACACTGTACCTTTCTCTTCTCTGCTCACTGTCTACTGAAAAGAGCACACTAAGTCTCTTCTCCTCTCACTTATACATACACATTTTACAAATGTGATTTTTCCTCAGATTTTGCTTTCATGCTGTAACTCAAAGTACTTCCCAAACCAGTAAACCCCTTCTGTCACAAACACCCTCTGACTCTTCAGTCACATCTGAAATCATATTCTTTGTGCTGGGCCCCAAATATTTGGGTAGTCTTCATGCTGACATTAGAAACAACCCATGAAATTCAGAGATACTGTCACACCACCACAAATTGACTATCCTCAAACTGCCCATTTGTGTGACAGTGGTAATCTCTTACTTACAGGCAATGTATCTGAACTGAATACTGCACTGTCTGACCTGACCATGCTGGTGTTCTCCCTGTGTGTCCATGGATCATGGCTGCACAGGCACTTCCAACATGTACACACACACACCGATATAGCTAGAAAAAAGCTCTTACAGACAAGGTCATACTCACTTTACCATTCATTCAAACACTGATGCAAAACACGCACACAAACACATATACAGAGATGGCTTTGCTGTATTTATCTATTTCAGGGTGACCACTCACATATTCACACACATCCATGCAGCTGAATTAATTCCCCACAGACATACACACACACACACACACACACACACACACACACACACACACACACACACACACACACACACACACACACACACACACGTATACACATAGCCATTCAATAAAAGTGAATGGATGTACAAGTTAAAAAGACAGAATACACTTTTTCCTTCTCGCAAGACAAATAACATGGTAGAGTGATTCTCTGAATTGCTCTCCCATGTTATTCCAGTACTACCTCCATTTCTGGGGAAGAGCATGTAGCTAATCAGCACTGGCATTCAGTGTTGTGAGTGAACCCCCCTGTCTACCCTATGGCCTGTGCGCGAGTAAAGACATAGTGAGAGATCAAGCTCTGAATTGCTTTAGCTTATTGCACTGAGGAAACCTTTAGAGTAAAGGCTTATGCAGTGTGGTAAGCCTATCTGAATCCCAAGGAGTGATTTCGCTTCTGAAGTTTAAACTAAATTTATAGCATTTGTAAAAGAAAGAAAGCACTGTGTATGTTTCACCCACCATTATCACCTCTCATATTTTCTTCTCAACACCCAGCTCTGGTTAATAACTTCTTTCCTGCATTTTCCCCGCATCCAAATCCTCATATTGTCCTTTTTTAAATCCAAAGGGCTGTTATAATAATCATATTAAATTCTCATAAAAGTTTATAAATGTGAACTTAATTTGTCAGAAATATTAAATCTGCACTGAGCATGGTAGTGGTTCTTCATGCTTCTATGGGCATATCAATTTCCTTTATTCCTATTTTTTTATTACTGAAACTGGATTCAGTTGTTGGTATAACATATATGAAACTCATTTCTGATGCTTAACATCATTTGATACTGTAGTCACTTTTCTGTAATTGTTCTAAACTGTTTCTGCAGACCCCTGTATTAATATACATTTACTTTACCCATTTTCTTCATTTCTTTAGTTATACTTTGTATTTCTCTATCTCCTACAGGACTGCAGATAAACTGGGTCCTTTGTGACTCTACTACCCTGATTACCAAACAAAACATTAATAAATAAATGATCCCTGAGATCATGACCATCTATACAGTTTTAAATGCATGCATACATGGGAATATGTGTAAAAGCTTTTGTACCCTTTAAGACTGTACAATACCCATAATGCATAGAGAATCCTTTAGCCAGATGAGACGAAGTTGTGCTGGTGACTGTATTAGAATATGCTGCTATTTTGTATAAAATTAAAAGCTGCATGTTAACATTGCACATGTGTGTCTAGTGACATTAATAGCACAGAATAGCAGAAACATGTGCCATTAATGTACATCATGACTACATTTGGAGTACTGGCCTGAAGACAGACTCTGCAGTACTAATAACATACAGTGAGAATAATATTTTGAGCACAGAATGCTAGTGCACCTTTGACATGGTCACCTAGCAAAACAAGTTACCTTCAAAGAATTTTATGAGGTCATCAAACTATAGCTATAATACAAAGGCCCAACCACCTTTAAAATACAGAGTATTACAAAAATGATCAACAGTCAGGTGACATCTGTAAAATATATGCAGTAGATAGCAGTGAGAAACTCCATGCGGTCACTATAATGAGATAGTAAGTTTCACATCTAGAGGCCAACTCTAAACTCAGTAAGGATGCTTTATTTTAAAAAGTAAGGTAAATGTTCAAGAGAAGTCAAGCAGAAGGTAAGATATTGCTGGGGACACAAAAAGTGCTCTTGTTTTACTTAAATGTGGCATAAATGTGGGTATTGGGGTGAAAGAGAAAAATAACTGCCTTTTATTTAAGGGGAATGGCAACCTGGTTGTAAAGAGAATGGAGGTCTGAATGGCGGGAATAAGATGCGACTGCCCACGTTTTATGTTGTTTAAATTTCTTGCTAGGAAGCCAGGCTGATTCCTAATAGCCCTTTATTTGTCTTAACATCTAGGTTCAGAATATTGTTAATATCATGTACTTAATGTTACAGGGTGGTCCATGACAAAGGCTAGTGTCTTGCCACAGACAAACTACCCCCCGATCAAGAAACAAATGTCAGCGTTACTGTGAGAACACAAAATGTTTCACATTAGCACAGCATGGCTCATCATGTATCATGTTAGAATCAGATTATTAATTACATTCTGAGAAGCCAGTGATGTTTTCTCAGCGGGGTATCAAACTGTTAACCCCTCCAAGGAGCTGCAGCAAGCAGTATTACTAGTACTTGTTTAGCAAATGTGACTGTGACACCAGTCAGACCATTGCAAAGTCCCTTTGCAGTGTGTACCTTCAGCTTTTACCTTTTTGTCTCATTAAAGGGACGTACTTATTTTTTACCTGCAGCTTAGAGGGTTGTCTGTCCCATCTGGAATCAGACTTCTTCCTTGAACCTAATCCAAGACTTATCCATTTAGAGATCCTTCCCATGATGGGTAGTTGTTTACCCCTTACCAGTTCTTACCCCATTCATTCTACAAATCCTTTCTACAAATCTTCCAATAGGGATAAACATTACCTGTATTTCTGTGCCTCAGAATTTTCAAGCATGCCACCTTTTCTGTTGAAAGAGGTTGTTAAGCCACATCAGCGTATTACTGATATGTGACTTATAAATTAAATAAATGTATACAAATCAAACACCCATCATGTCTGTATATCTGTGCAGTAAAGCTTTACAAAATGGCATTAGCATCCCATTCACCCCAAAAGACCATGTGGTACCACAGTTCATCACTTGACTACCTACTGAGCCAGTTTCTTACCCACTACTATGTTGCTTTATTGAAATGTCTCATGCAGTTTGATCTAAGCATTTCCCCAAATTGTGCCTTATGATCCATACTACTCTATCCATCCTTCTTTTCCAACTCAAGTAACTGTCTTACTGCTCTGCACTTTGGCTTGCTCCCAGAAGCTTGAAATGATCTGATCGTGATCCATTTCCTGCATGCTCTGGTGTACTGTGACAGTCTCTGATGTACAAAAATTAGTCCATTTAACAGATAGTGCCACAGCTGCAGTAAAGGGTCTGAAGTTATCCTTTTAGTCTTTATATCTTTCAGAAAATTAATACTTTTGTTAATGATTTTTGTTTAATTTTTAACTCTTAGGAAAATAAATAAAACTGTAAAAGTAGAGACATTATGAAAAGTGGGTTGGAACTATTTCATGAAAAGTGGGTTGGAACTATTTCATGTGAAATTGTTATTTTTATCAGCAACCTCATGTGAGCAAAGCATTCTGTGGGCTGCAAGTAACTTCCAATGTAAGACTGAACCATTTGGATTGTGGAGAACAGTCCATTTGTAATAGTTTTTGTGTGTGTGTGTGTGTGTGTGTGTGTGTGTGTGTGTGTGTGTGTGTGTGTGTGTGTGTGTGTGTGTGTTACTGTAAACATTTTAAATTCAAGGCGTTATTGTTTGGAAAGTCATTTTGTACACATGTAGCTGGCTGTTGTTGTTTAATGGATACACAAGTACTTCAGCCCTTACTACAAAGTGAATTAGTGGGCCTGATTCTTTGCAGCAGAACACTTTACCTGCTTTACATGTCTCAAATGCTTTGCACTTTCACTGCAGCTGCTGGTGTGTGTAACTTTGATCTGTGACTGAATGTTTCATGTGGAGTTCTGGCAGATCCTTTGATATACTCCCACTTTTGTCTAAGATACATTTAGATACCTTGTCAAAAGAAAACCTCTCTGCTTCTTTTTCTGTCATCCACAAGTAACATTTTCTATTCACCTCAGCCAAATAAGCATCACCCCCCACCACCACCACCATCCACACTGGCATCACATCACCTCTTGTAATAGCATACACATGCTCATTGTATATTTGCACATACCCACTGTAGTAGTTCGGTTCAATGGTGCTCACAGAAGCACTTTTAATCATCAGCTTTCAAAATTCAGAATGTTATTTATTTTATATGGAATGTGAAAAAAAATGTGTTGTTCTTTGCAAAATAAGAAGTAGTAGACCGCTTCCATGAAATGCAGTCTTCAAAACAGTACTTACAGCTTTGTGGAAAATATAATTTCAGGATAGCTTCCTTCCCACCATACCTGTCAACCTTTTAATTCAAGAAATCTGGACAAATCCTAAAATAATGGTGGGGAACAAATGGCCAAAAATAGGGTCAGATTTTAAATATTGCTCTTATAAACAGAAATTAATAAAATAATAGATTTTGTTTTATTGTGAATTTTCTGAAGGATACAAAGTCTGAAACTCAAATGTCTGTCATTATTTAGTGACTTCAATCCCCAGTGATTTGTTAGAAAAACACACATTTACTGAGTAACAGACAGAAATATGAGGTGAAAATCTGTTCATCTGAGAGGTATGCTTCCCATGCAACATAGAACATGTTCAGAGGTTCTCATAGTTTGCCCAAAAATGTTGAAGGCTCAAAGGTATTTCCTTTTAATAGTTTTACAACGCAAGTAGTAATGGTTCTGCAGGTAGAGAAGACTTCCATCAGCTTTCTGCATAGACAAGGCAAAGTCCACAGGTAAAACAATGTTCATCAAACTTTCCTTTGCAAAATAGCAGTTTTACTCTTCTAATGATGGCTTCTTCAACTTGATGTTGCTGGGTATTCTTACCCGAAAATGCTTCACTTCACATAAGCATCCCTGACAAACCCACTTATCTGAAGCCTAATATACAGCTGGTTTTGTCCTCACATAACTTCCTGTTCTTGCCTGTGAAGCGTGCATCTGTTGTCAAAAACAAACCATGTAACATACAGCATAGGGTCAGTCAAGGTATTCCTATCTTCCTGATTGCTTCTGCTGTTCTTTGAAACTGGCAAAGCAGTCACTGTAGTAGATGACCACTCCAGGTGGGGTGTAGGCCAGGGCAGCCCAGCAGTATTCATGTAATGTGAGTCCAGGCAGTGCACTCTTTTAAACAGGAATGGTTGTAGTGACAAGACATAGCTAACAATCTTAGAATTACTATCTGGCCATCTGTAGAGCCATTGAAGTGTTGCATGATGTGCATCCTATAAAAGTTCTCTGCACAGGAGACAAAACCTAGGGATTGGTACAGCCACTTAATAGCCAAATACTCTCACTCACCACTTTTTTGTTGTTGTGTCTTTCGGCTTTTCCCAGTTAGGGGTCGCCACAGCGGAACTCTGGTCCGCTAATGATTGGCAGTTGATTTTTACATGCTGAGTTGCCAGCCCTAATGCACAACCTTCAACGAAGGTACGCCCATTCACACATGTCTCCACAAAAGACGCTCTAGCTGAGAATCGAACGGGACAACTTCTTGCTGTGAGGCGACAATGCTACCGCAGCACCACCACCACTGAATATCTAAAATTGGTGTTACTCAGCCTCTGGATGATGTAAAAAATGGGACATTCACCTTCCCCCCACAGCATGGGCCATTACTAATCCTAAACCTACTTCAGGGCATATGTGAATAATATGAGGCATTGAGAGAAGTACAGGGTTAACTGGATGAGCTCAGAACACAACATATGTCATAATTTCTTGAAAGCCTGGTCTCTCTCTCTTTCACCCATTTGACACTCAGTGGTCCTCCCCTTGGAAAAAATCAGTCAAAGGGCATGATAAGTGGAGACATTTAATAAAAATTTATGGTCGTAATTGGCAAACCCCAGAAAGGCCTTGACCTGCCTTTTGGTGGTGAGTATGAGACAATTATGAGCAATGTCTACATTTTTTCCTGGGGTTTCATTTCCCCCTTCTTTTCATGTGGTCCAAAATATGTATCGGTCACATGCAATTTACTCTTGGCTGGGCTAGCTGTTTAGAACAGCCTGAACCTTGGCAAAGTTAGTTTCCAAATCTCAAGAATATAAATAAATGTGTTGTCAAGGTATGCTGCTGCATGCTTGCTTTTGGGATCTAAATCCTATCCATAAGCTTCTGAAAAGTTACTCTTGTACCATGAAGGACATGCAGCATCCCTTTATAATGATAAAGGCCATCACTTGTGGATAGTGTCGTTTTCTTCTAGCTACCAGAGTTAAATTGATACCTTTAGTTAAGTTCAGCATGGACAAAAATGTATCTGTACCCAACAATACTATCAATTTGTCTATTTGTCTACTCTAGATGTGGGTTAGGAATCAGATTTGGCTATTTTATTCAGCTTTATTTATTTATTTATTTATTTATTTATATTTGTTGACCGGGAGTGTCCGACTGGACATAGGTCCATTTTCAGCGGAGGCCCGGGGAGAAAAGCTCCACAGTTAAAATAAACAGACAGTAGTTACATTGGATTACATAGTGATTAACAATTTACATAGCAATTACTTACAACATATTTACAGATGAAGAACATAGTACATCACTAGACAACTAGAATCTTTACCTGTAAAGTACATAACAGACATTAACAAATGTTACAAGAAGAAGAAGTTCCTGCTGTATAATAAGTACTAGGCTTATGAGCCTGAGCTTGCTATAATCAAGGTAGTTAGTGGAGTGGAAAGAAAGGTAGTGGTTGGATAGGGTGGGTGATATTAGAGTGGGAGTTGCAAGGGCATAGCCAGCATGTTTTTAGGTGCGCTTTTAGTAAAGTTTTGAAGTGGGTGCATGATAGTATGGAGGTAATTGTGGGTGGGAGGGAGTTCCATCATTTTTCCAAACTAATTGCAAAATCTCATAGCTCCATCAGGTTTTGGAACCAGGATAATGAGGCTGTTCCACTTACTCAGATTCCTCTATAATACCCAACTTAAGCTTCTTCTGCTGTTCCGCCTTCATTGCTTGCTTTTGGAATTCTTTTATTTGATTGGGTTCTAGATTTACCTTTTTCACAAGCTCAAAATAAAAATAAAATATTCTATCACACTCTTAAAGGTAGTGTTTTCTTCTTCCAATGTTACCATTGCTATATCTAACAAGCCTTGTGGATGTCTGTGGATGTCTGCCCGAAGGAAGTAAATTCATTTGAGGCTTGGGGTACCTCTCTTACAACAAAGGGAAGTAATGGCACTCTGCATTATTGCATATAAATCCCAGCCTAATAGGCAACGATTGATCAAAATGAATAAACATCTTGCCTGATGTCATTAGTTTTTTTGATTACATGAAGGTGTGTTCACATTTCTTTATCCATGTCCTTACAATCCATTCCTGAGGTAACATTTCTAATGAGTGCATTACTATTGAGACAGTCTGTAGAAATGTTTGGCAGTAATTTACTTCTAGCTACAGTATCAGTTTTGACACTATTTGACACCTAGATGCTTGGTTCATGTCCTGTAATTTACACAATTCATTTTTGTCAGTTGCATGCTCAAGATATGCAAGTTGATCTTCAAAAAAATCTGATTTTTTTCAGGATGACATCATTATAACAGTGCATATTAGAATTCTGTGGAGTGCCTGGTCCTTTGTCTGCTAGCACATTGTGGGTGGATCTGACACTTCATGTGGCAACTGTACTTTAACAATCCTTCGTGCATTACCAATTGTAGATCTCTAATTTTAATATACGTCTGCATTACTGTCATTTTTGAAAATCACTGCACAATGTACGTGCATTCTCACACACACACACACACACACACACACACACACACACACACACACACACACACACACAAACTCTTTCTGTGAGTGGTGTGAAAATCCCTGTGACTTTTGGTAGAAAATATTCAACAGCATTTAATCCTGGACCATCAGCAACTTAAACATATCCACATATTTAAACCTTAAATTTTCTTTTCTGTAGAATAATTCTCCACATTTAACAAGTTGCTCAAGAAACTTTTTCTCTTATTCAGTTTTAAGTCAGTAACCCTTACTTCAGTGAATTTTGGGAAACATTTGATTCTTCAAGTCTTGCCCTTATAGCTACTAATTTCCTGTGTGCCATGATTTAGGCTTCACTATACATATAAAACACATTTTCATCTTAGTCATCTGTAATTAATTATTGTTTAACTAAATCTTCTCGCTTCTTGATATATCACCAGTTTAGCATAAGTCCTTTTATCCTGTCTCAGTCACATGTAGCTGTTTTCTAAGCATTTCATCTTTATAGGTTCAACTGTTGAGTTTTACTTTAATATATTATGGACAGATACAACCTTTCATTGCTACAGTCTTTTCACCTGTATGCATCTTCAGTAATACTTCTGAATCTTGTAATTGTATTTATGTAAATAACTGTTAATTTTGTTTTGGTGTTTACCTGATTTGTCCAACTGGGTTTAGTCAAAAAACACTTTTCAGTGGAGGCCTAAAAGCTACAACATATTAAAAATGTTTTTTAAATCGACATCCAGTAATATATATGAATAGACATTAGGTAAATATACATTAACAGTTGCACGTTTCTTTGCTAATAAGATGTCTGGTGTCTTCTCTACTCACACCTTTTTCTTTCCTCTTCTTTCACAACTTTCTTATTTTTGTCTCTTCCCTCATCACACAGACACTCTCTCTGCACTTTATTTCTTCTCTTGTCATCCTTCCTCGCCTTCCTTTTTCCTCTATATTCTCTTGTCCAGCCTTCTTATTCTTTCTTGTAGTCATACATGCTTACTGTATACCCTAATCCAATCAGCTGTTAATTCTTACTTTTCCTGGAGCTTGTAGCTGTGCTAACGGTTGTGCTGAACATACTTCTTCTTCGCGATCCACCTCTACCCAGTCCAACTACCACCTGCAATTATTCTTTCACACAAGTGCTATGCATGTTTATTATGTATTATACCTTTGATTATCTACTACCAGATATTCTGTAAGATAACTGTTTGCTAAAGCATACCACCAAACCCGTACCAACCCTCCCCCCACTGCACAGTCCAGAGTAAAAACCCAACTAATCTTTTATGTAGTCATCCATTTTTCTCCCCAGTCTCTGCTTAGTTTATGTGCCTTTTCTACCTGTCACTTCTCTTTTTTTCCCTACTGTCCATTTCTCTTTGCTTTTCTGTTTTCTTCTCCTTTCCTAGGCTAACATAACCTTTCCCTATTACGTGCAGTCTCACTGTCTCTTATCTGTCCATACTCTGACAAAGCTAACATTACCAATTGCATTTTTCTCCCCTACGTTTAATCCCTGCCTTACTTTCCTGTATTCTACCCCCTCTCTAGACTGACATTCTTGCTATCTTAGCCACATTCCATTCCTCATACCCAGCCACCTCTCAAACGCTACTTTCACTACCTTTTTATATTCTACATTTGCTGAAACGTAGCCCCCCCCCCCACTAGAATTCTGCCAATTATTCTAGACATACAGAAGCTGTTTTTACTTTCTGATACTTTCACTATACCCACGGTGGTGGTGCTGCGGTAGCATTGTCGCCTCACAGTAAGACTCTGTCCAATTCAATTCTCAGCTAGAGCGTCTTCTGCGTGGAGACATGCGTGAAAGGGCGTACCTTCGTTGAAGGTTGTGCATCAGGCCTGGCAAGCCGGTACATAAAAATCAACTGCCAATCAGTAGCAGACCGGAGTTCCGCTGTGGCGACCCCTAACCGGGAAAAGCCGAAAGACACAAACAAACAATAACTCACTTTTACTGCTTGTTTCTGCAGTTCCCTTCTGCTCATAGGTCCACGAGTCCAGCCCTCTCAATTCGCCCTCGCCCCACTTTCATTTGATTTATACTTCTCCCCCTTTGACCACACTCCTCCCAACTCTTCTACTTCCTCCAACACTCACCAGTCACCCAATGCTTTCCACTTACTTCAATCAACCCACACTACTACATACTACTTTCCCCTCCCCCACCTCTTGTTCTAATTATTCCTACTCTAAAATCTCTCACACACCTCCCAACCTGCCACACTATGTCTCTTTCTAAATAAAATCTTAAAATCCATCTCCTACTGATTATCTTTACCGCATCCATTCTCCTTCTCACCTCTTCTGCCACCTCTTATCTCTGCAGTCTCCCACCTATTAACTCATCTGCTACTGTTGCCCCCCCAGCCACTCTCTCTCCTACTCATTCTTTCCCTATTGCCCCATCTCTTTTTTCTCAGTCTAACTCTACCTTACATACCTTTAAACTTTTCACTCCCAATATGATCTCAGGCAAAACTAAAACAAGACACTACCTCCAAATTAACCCCTTTACCTCCCTTAGACTACATATTATAAACTTATTGCTATCAGGTGATGTACATACACACCCTGGACCGAACCATAGTTCCTATCTCCCAGCTTGCCCCACACACTGCCAAAACCCTACACCTAATATTTCTTCCCAGTTACCCACATCCACTCCCACCAAAATCTTTCATTACTATCTATGAACATTCAGAGTCTCACTAACAAACTCTCTCTCTTCCATGCCTGGCTGTCCACACATACTCCTGATATTTTGTGCCTCTCAGAAATGTGACTCAAGCCTCATATATCCAACACCAAAATACTTCCACCAGGCTATAACATCCTCAGGCATGTTTGCCTTAAAAGGAAAAGTGGAGGTGTTGCTATTCTGTACTCTAACCAACTTACTCTATACTGTCTCTCAATTACCACTTAATATCTTCACCCAGCTAAAATCCTCATAGTGGACTGTCAAATAAACACCCATAAGAAGCTAGCTATTGTATCTATCTACATCCCCCCATTAACAATATCCCTATCCTGGAACACTTTCTCTCTTGGATCTCTCAAACCATCTCCCATGAAACCATTATTATGGGTAATGTAAACACTGATAAACCATTATTATGGGTAATGTAAACACTGATAAACCATTATTATGGGTAATGTAAACACTGATAAACCATTATTATGGGTAATGTATACACTGATAAACCATTATTATGGGTAATGTAAACACTGATAAACCATTATTATGGGTAATGTAAACACTGATAAAGCATTATTATGGGTAATGTAAACACTGATAAAGCATTATTATGGGTAATGTAAACACCGATAAACCATTATTATGGGTAATGTAAACACTGATAAACCATTATTATGGGTAATGTAAACACTGATAAACCATTATTATGGGTAATGTAAACACTGATTGGAATGCTCTTGATACTCATTCCCCAAACTCCTCTATTAATCTCTTTAGCTTCTCCCAGCTAATCTTAGACCCAACTCGTTTTAACAAACTCATCAACTTAGGTTCCACTCTTGACTGTGTCGTTACATTCAGCCCCAGTCTTTATCATAACTCTTCTACCCTGCCAGACACCCTTAGTGATCACCATCCCAGCTTTATTACTAGACATTCTCCTCAACTACATAAACCCCAGCTTTACAGAGACTGTCAAAAACTCTCCAGTTTTAACCCTGATACTTTCAACTGTCTGCGCTCTTCAATCAACTGGTCCTTCCTCTTCCATCTTCCCCTTGAGGAAGCAGTCCTATCTTTTAACAGCATCTTCCTAGTAACATTCAACTCCCTGGCCCCCATTAGGAAACTAAGGATCGAAACCGATTTTGCTCCCTGGCTAACACAAGCCACCAGGACACTTAAAAAATAGAAAAAATTCAAATCCCCTACCAATCTTCAAACCTACAGACAGCTCCGTAACTTAACCAAAAAAAAAAGTTACCCTTGATGATAAACAAAACTTTTTCCACAAACCACTTAAAAATCCTCACTCAAACCCCCAAAAATTCTGGCACTCTGTTAACAAGCTATTAGATCCTGGATGTCCATCTTCCCCCAACCCCTGCCCTAACAGCTCTCCCACAGGTACTGCTACTTTCCATAATTCCTTCTTCTTTGACTCTATCTGCACCCTGACCAAAAGTGACAATATCTGTGACCCTGCATCCCCTATTTATAACCACTCATAGGTTCATAGGTGTGTACTAGGCTAATGGCCCTGGGGCCTTTACAAGCCTAGCCCATAGAAGTGCACTGGCATTGTGCTGCCTGTCATTAATTACCAGTGCCTCTATCAAGTATAGCCACTGGAGTGATCCCCAGGGTGAACTTTCCATTACCCATCCACTCATCAAGATTTCTCTTGAAGAGGGCCAGTGAGGTGCTCTGCTTGACATGTATGAGAAGTCTATTCCCGAGCATGGGCAGTCTCTGGGTTATGAACCTGTCCCTTCAGCATGTTCTGTTGATTATGGTAATGAGGTTGAAGTCTCTGGAGTGTGTGGTGTGGAGGGATTAGAATTTCTTTAGATGTACTATTTCTAACAGAGCTGGGTCAGACATGGCTTTGTAAGTCAAGCAGAGATCGGCTCTTAGTAGACGATATGAGATAGAGAATAGCTGGAGTTTTTTGAGTCTGTCCATGTAGGACATGTGTTTAAGGCCTAGGATCCTCTTCATGAAGTACTTTTGTGGCCTCTCCAGCTGTTGCAGGTGTCTAGTGAGGTACATGCCAAATGGGGCATTATATTCTATGATTGGTCTAATAAGGGAAGAGTAGAGAGAAATTATGACCTCTTTCTTCCTGGATGCAAAACCCTTGGTAATGAGATCTGCCACATAGAAGGACTAGCTGACCACAGTGGCAACGTGGTGGTCGAAGGAGAGGTTGCTGTCAACCTGTGTCCCCAGATCTCTTATAACGCCTTCAGTGTTCAGTGGGCTCCCATCGATGTGGTAATTAGTGGAAACTGAGTTTTTCCCAAAGGGGATGATGACGCATTTTTTGGGATTAAGTTTAAGGCCATGGTTTTAACACCAGTCATTGGTCTTAGTGAGTCCTTTCTGTAGGATGTCTGCATCGCTTGGGGAGTTAATAATGGCTCCCAGCTTGCAGTCATCTGCAAACTTGGTCAGCCAGAGTCCCTCCATGTTGGCCTGGTCTTCTGAGAAGTAGATGCCAAACAGGAGAGGACCCAGGACCGATCCCTGTGAGACTCCACTCGTGACTGGTTGGCAGTCTGACTTGGAGTCCACTACTTTCACACTGTCTGTTCTATCTGTGAGCCAATTTGCAACCCACCTAATGATATAGGGGTTAAGAAATGGTATCAAAGGCCTTGGCCAGATTGAGGTAGGCTGTATGAACTGCTTTACCTTCATCCACAGCTCTGGTGACTGACTCAAAGAAGTCAACCAGGTTGAGCAGGCATGATCTATCTTTCACAAAGCCAAATTGTGTGGGATTTAGAGTTTGGAGATTCCCTATATCCCTGTTAATTAGGCCCATGGTGATGTGCTCCATGGCCTTACATATCAGACTCATCAGTCTAATGGAGGTGATAATTTCCAGCATCTGTAATCGCTCCTCTTTTATGGAGAGGGATGACTGTAGCAGTGCACCATTCGGTAGGGACAAAGCCTGAGGTGAGGCTGTGAGTGAACAGAGCACATAAATGTGGTGCCAGTTGACTTTATAATTCATGTAGAACATAGTCAGGGATGTTGTCAGGTCCCATGGAAGCTGTATTCTTGGACTTGGACAATGCAGCTTTAACCTGTGCTGCAATAATGCTGGGTGCCTGGCATTCTTCCGATATTGAGATTGGTCCTTTGGGGGGAGGGGTAAAGTTGGCACTGAATCTGTCGGCCAGTATATTGGCAATATCTGTTGACTCAGTATAGGAGGTACCATTGTGCAGTAACTCAGAGCAAATCTGTGTACTGCCATGGAGATTCTTGATATAACTAAAGAAGGCTTTGTGGTTGTTTTTAGTGTCTGCCACAATTCTGCCTTCATGGCTGGCTTTGGAAGTTTTGATGAGGGATCTCAACTTTTTCTTGAGGCTAATAGGGGAATTTTTCCAGTCTTGGGACTTCACCTTTTCTGGAACAGTTTCTTCCTTCTGTTGTAGAGTTTATTAATGGCAGGGGACTACCAGATTTGTTTCCTATTTTTGGAGGAGAGTGTCTTGGTTCTGTTGGGTATGGCTAGTTCCATGCATTTATGTACATGTTCGTACAGTGCATTGGTGTATGATTCAGCAGTCATGCATCTATTTTCCACTGGCATGGGTGCCATGAAGTTAGCAACAGCTATTTTAGGAGTCCAAAGTCAGCTTTGGAAAAGTTTTTCACGGTGGATACCTTTGCAGGGGGTGTAGGAGAGATGTGGATTTCCATGGTGATTAGTTTGAGGTCGGATCTAACCAGAGAGGAATTGACTACTGGTGTAGAACAACAGTTGCCCATCTTAGTAATAACCAGGTCAAGGATGTTGCTTCCTCTTTTGGGGGTAAGAATGAGCTGGTCCAGGGCATTGGAATTGATGAATTCCAGGAAGCGTTGGGCCAGTGTATTGTTGCATGAGTAATTTTCCCAGTTGATGGAGGGGTAGTTAAAGTCTCCTAGTATGACAGTGTTGGGTTGGATCTTAATACTATCCAGGGTGCTTAGGAATGTGGAGTGAGAGTCTTGGGACATGGTTGGGGACCTACAGCAGTCTACGACCTTAATCGCCATCTTACCCAGTGTTAATTGTACCTGGTGTATCTCAGATGCGTTATGCTGGGCTACTTGTCTGGAGGTGTGCATATCCTTTATGAATATGGAGGCACCACCGCCGTTGGAGATTCAGTCCGTGTTCTAGGGCCGAAACATATGGAATGAGTTATAGCCTGGTAGCGCATTTTGCTTTCTGCTGCTTTAAACCAGGTCTCCATTACAGCACAAATGTCGATGTTAATGTAGAGGAAATGCGCACTGAGCAGCATGACCATCATATTGCATTTATTTATAGCTGTTATGGTGGTAATTTGGTCTTTGGAACACCGCCTAAAAAAGGCAATATAGGGGTGGTAAGAGCCTTAGCCAGTACCCGGAAACCCAGGGGTGGCAAATGCAGGCCATCTCTGGCAAAGCATCGAGATCTGTCAATCATGTCATCCCAAGCAGACAGATACTAGATCCCCTTAGAATGACACCAGAAACTTAGCCAATTGTTGGTCAATAATTTTCTGTTTGTACTGCAGTATAATTCTGAGCGATGGTAGGATGCTGCTGAGGGCTAGGGTCATACCTGCCTGGGCCACATAATCCAGGAGCTCCACTATGTCTCTTTTCATGTAGTCCAGGGAGGTGTGTCTCAGGTTATTCACACCCACATGGACAATGACAGAGTCATACTTGTACTTGTTGTGGAGTGACCTGAGTCTGTGTGTTATGTGTTGAATTCTGGCACCTGACAGACAGCTGACTGTTACCTTCTCCTTATTCAACCTAGTGAGTGGGACATCAGTGTGCCTCTCTATTGAGTCACCTATGGTTATTGTATTGGGCAAGCTGTTTTGCCTTAGGGGCTTAGGTTGAGGGGCACACTGTATAGGTGAGCTACATGTCTTGTAGTTTGTGCTGTGTTGTGGTGGTCGAGTGTGTTTCTGCCTTGGAGGTCTCAGCTGTTTGGGTAGATTTCTATTGAGAGCCTCCACAAAGGTGGGTGTATGGTTTGTGTTTTTATGCGAGGGCTGTGATGGTGGGTGTTCCGGAGGGCTATGTGTTCCATGTGGTGTGGTGCAGGTGTAGACCTTCTCCTCTTGACCACCTACTCCAGTCTTGGCTGAACAGTGCATGACTTCAAATTTGGAGATATAAGCACATCTCTCACAAGTCTGAGTAAAAAGTAGGGGTCCAAGGGTGGACCTCTACCATCTTTTCTCTCAAACTTGTCTCCACTATGCACATCAGGTCCCTTCTCGCTAAACTTAAAACGTGTCCCCCATCAGTTGAATATTTACCTCCAATATTCCTAAAAATAGCTGCTGACTCTATTGCTTTCCACATTTCCTTACTAATCAATAGAGCCATTCAGGAAAACACTGTGCAATGCAACTAATCCCTCAAATTTCAGACTAACTGCTATCCTATGTACTCTGTCAAAAATATTGGAAAAATGCATTCCCAAATAGTTCCTTGATCAACTCCTCCAAGAAAACCTTCTCACCCCATCCCAGCATGGCTTTCACCCAAAACACAGTACTGCAACTGCTTTTATATCCTTCATAAATGGCATTGCAATATCTTGTGATAATAATGAATTACTCTCCTGCTTGTTTCTTGACCTATCCAAAGCCTTCAACACCATTTCCCACAGAATACTCCTATCCAAACTAGCTTCAGTAAACCTTTCAAACTGTACTCCATCTTGGTTCCCCAGCTACCTGTCAAACCGATTCCAGGTTGTTAAATGGCAGTCTAGCTTATCTCCCTTCTTACCTGTTCAAAGTGGGGTCCTCCAAGGCTCCACCCTTGGACCCCTACTTTTCAATATCTTTATTAATGACCTTCACTCTTCTTGCCCACTCTCTGCTATTATTCAATATGCTGATGACATTATATTATTCACCTTCATACCCTCACCCAAGACTCCCTTCACTCTGTCGAAAGGCGGCTTACTTCTAACCAAATGTTACTGAACCCTAAGAAAACCAAACTTCTCTTAGTCCTCCCTTCTAGTCTCCAACACCATAAAGCTACATTTTCTTTCTCATCTTTGAATAACATACCCATCTCTACTGAACCTCACACAAAACTCCTTGATATTACCATCGATGACCACCTAAAGTTTGATCTCCACATTCAGCAATGCATTAAAAAGACTCACCAAAGGCTTTAACTCCTATACATACATAAAAAACTCCTTATCCATTCCTCCAGACTCTCCCTTGCCCAAGTCTTCCTACTCACCACATTACTCTATGCAGCATCTATACTCACAAACCTCCAATCTAATCTTCTGAATAAATTGGAACTTACCTATAACAAAATTGCAAAATTTGCATCTAACCTATCCTACCAAACTCATCACTGTGTAGCCATAAAAAACTGCAGTGGTTGGAATTTCACCACCAAATTATATTACCCCAACTCCTAACAGCTCATTCAGTCTTACACAATCCATCATTTTACCCCTCTCTCTCTGCTGTCATCCAGCCTTACACTCCTAACCATGCTCTTCGTAGCTCTCAACAAAACCTACTATAAGTTTACATGCCTAACAAAAATATTGGAAAACTGCTCTATAGCTACTGCATTGCAAATGCCTGGAATAAACTACCACCTCATGTCAGATCTATCACTAACTCAAGTTCCTTTAAAGCTGCACTAAAAGTTATCTACCAGAAGTCATGGTTATGCCTCTGCAGTGACCCAACAACATAATCTTATCTTCCCATCTTCTAGACCCAACGTAACTTTTCTTCCTATCTGCTATTACTTCTGCCTGTTGGTCCCCCTATCAAAGCCTTATTCTACAATTAGATTAAACTCTACTACTGTCCCCTTAGCTTCTATTACTATAGTCTTTCACTTATTTCCTACCTGCAGTGCTTTTGTGCATTCTTCCTACCTTGGATTATTTCTCTTGCTTTTCCTCTACACTTCTGCCTCTCACTATAACTTTCTATCTTGTCTGATATTGTCTGTGCACTAATTTTCTTCGATCTCTACATATTTCTCACTATGCAACTTTCAGTAAACTTGTACTTTTCATACTATTCCTGTCCCCCTTAAAATGATCTTGTTACATGCCTTGTAAAAACAATTGTACTGTTCATGATTTTATCTTAGTACTTTTTAACTCATTACATCTGAGTGACACCTCCAGGTGCATCTGCAGTTAACTCCTACTGACACCTCTAGGCATCAAATATTGCTTGTTCATTTTTGCATCAATAATTCTAAAACCATGCTATGTACAAAGTTTAAAAAGATTACATCTTAAAGCTTAAACAGTGGCAAACTCAACTGCATTAATATTTGACCTCTGTCTAGTGCAGGTAAAAATATATTAACTGTTGTTTTTATGACATTAATTTATATAGATATAATTACATACTTTTCAAATTATCTCAACAACCAAGAAACACAGACAGCACTCCTTAGCCTTGCATGAAAGCTCTCAACTAGATGAATAAAATGCTGCTGACAGTATGTGTGTAACTTCAGTGGTTGCTGAGATATTATAAGTTATATACAAAATATTACAAACATAATAGTTACTGTGTTTACTGTGACTTATAAAATTCAGTTTAAGACATATAACCTAAAGAATTATACCACTATAAAAATAGTATGTGTTTGCCATTCATACTTCTTTCATAATCCCTTTGGTTCCAGAGATTGGAACATTTGTTTGAAATGTGAGGACATAATTTGGTAAAAAGGCTTAGGCTCTGCCCATTGGAAATTAAAGTGCAAACTTCCTCAGCTCCACTGCAGTGAATGAATTAAGAAAACTGTTTCTCCTGTAAGCATTAGCAATGTATGTAACTGTTTTTCTTGCTGGAGCTTTTCCTCTTGGGTCTCCACTGAAAAAAGGTCTGTACCCAGTCAGACTAACCCGGTTAACAAATGTCAAAATAAATAAAAAATAAATAAAGATTACATTCATATGGAATAAAGGCAGACTATTACAGTATAAAACATATTTATACATTAGTCGATGTTGAGCATCAGCATTTGTAGAGTTGTATTAGTAGGTGTATTAGCATTACTTAAATACTTTTACAGAATGGGTGAACTATGCATCACCACCCTGATTGGCGAATGAACGTTCTCTACTGGGGTGTTAATGTAGAGGAAATGCGCAATGAAAAACAAATCTGTATCTTCACAGTAGTAAATTAAGCTGCCGTGAAGCTCGGACAATTAAAAATCAAACAGCTGCCATTTTTTACAATCACTGAACAGCACTTTGCTGATTAACGATCGTAAAATTAAAATGATAAAGTAAAAAAAATAGAAGAAAAGTGTGTGTGTGTGTGTGTGTGTGTGTGTGTGTGTGTGTGTGTGTGTGTGTGTGTGTGTGTGTGTGTATGTATGTGTGTGTGAGTGTTTGCATGCATGTGTGATGTGCTTGTGTGCATGAATGACACAGAGTAAGAGAGAGAGCTGACTGCAACAGGCAGTCTCCTATCATTGGTTATAAAATAAGAGTTTTGAAACTCTTAATCTTTGGCATTACTGACTAACTTTGATCGACAATGATTTACCAGAGAAATTAATGCACACTAAACAGTGCTGTGCAGCAAAACCAGGGACACTAGAGGGGAGGGGAGTTGCTGTGCTTTGTATTCTTTTTTATTTTTTTAACAAGGCAAAATCTGTGCATAGTTTAGTGTGCATTAATTTCTATTTTTTTTACGTGTGTGTATGTGTGTGTGTGTGTGTGTGTGTGTGTGTGTGTGTGTGTGTGTGTGTGTGTGTGTATATATATATATGGGTCTACTTCAAATGAGCGAAAGCCGATATGAATTAATCTGACAATACCAAGATAACTTTAACAAAACTGCATAAGACCGAAAATTTAAACACCTGAATCTCACATAAACGAAAAGTGCTCCCTGGACATCTCTGACCAATCCATCAAGCTATCTTATAAAATAAAACAGAGTAAAAACCTTCTGGTATGCTTATATTATAAAATAACTCACCCTAAACCGTAATCACAATGTCCCAGAATTGATACTTCCCATAATTCTTTATGAACTTAAAGAAACATTACTGAAACCACATTTTTTTTAATAATATTACATTTGTAGAAGTGTTGCTACAGCTACAATGAATTTTAAACAGGGGTGGTCATATGTTTGAGCAACTAAAAATTGAAACTGACAATGGCATTGGCATTAATTTTCTCTTATTTAGTAATGGAGAGCAGCTAGAATTCTCTATTACCACACTACAGCTTTATGTTAGAAACATACCTTGCATGCCGGTCTAAGCAGATGTAAGCATAACCTCATTAATTTACAGGTGAAACGAATGTGTTGAAACGTAAAAGACTGCAATTATTTTTCTTCCTTTGTTTTTGCAGGGCAAGCCCCCCCATGCACCTTTCATATGTCGGATTCAGTGCCCCATACCCCCCACACACAAATGAAATATACCAGTTCTGAGATCACACTATCTTACACATAAGCAGATTATTTTCACTTATATGAGATTCGTTTTTTTAATTTTTGATTTTTTGCAGTTTCATTAAACTTGTCTCAGTAATGTCAGATTTGTTCATATGGGCTTTCACTCATTTGAAGTTGACCCATATATATATATATATATATATATATATATATATATATATATATATATATATATATATATATATATATATATATATATATATATATATATATATATATATATATATATATATATATATATATATATATATATATATATATATATATATATATATATATATATATATATATATATATGTATATATATATATATATATATATGCCCTGCATTTTGTTGAGAGTTTGGTTGACAAATGCAGAGGTACAGATAGCCAAGTAATACAAATGTAATGTCGATTTTATGTTTTGTTGAGACAGGTGAGTGGGGTCGGAGGGGTTGAGAGTCTTTGAACATGTATTTGTGAGTTAGGGATAGGGTTGGGGATAGATGCTATATGTTTTTGTGTGTGTGTGTGTGTGTGTGTGTGTGTGTGTGTGTGTGTGTGTGTGTGTGTGTGTGTGTGTCTTTTAGTGTTAGAGTCAGGGTTAGGAAAGGGTATATTTTTAGTGTTGTTAGTGTGTGTTTGTGCATGTTTGTGTATGCAAGCACGTTTTGTGTAGTGGCAGTGTTACAGGAATGTTTTTATTAAGGTAAGGTGTAGGGTTATGGTTAGGGTTAGCACACATTACTAAAATGGTACAGGGAGGTGGAGCAATAATATGAAGCAAGTTTAACAGCTACTGTCATAGATATTTCAGAAAAAAAGTAAAACAAAAAAATAAACAAGGTTCATTTAGTGGCAGATTCATTTGCTAACTTTTTTAAGAAAACTTTGTTAAATATTTAGTGTTGGTCTGGTCTGCTTTGACCAGCATAAGCTCTGCTATATACTGCAACATAACTGTCTGTATGCATGTTTGAGGCCTCAGAAATAACTCATTACAGATTTATTAAATTCTGGTTACAAAACATTAAACAAACTGATATCAGATTATACTCACAAACCTTTTAAATGGTTTCCCGGGACTTCAAAATGCATGTTTACAATCCAAACAAATATTAAATATAACATTGCTTAAATCAACTGTAGAGAATTGTTTAAATGTACATTTCAGGCACTGCATTTATTTATTTTATTTTAATTTACTAACTTACTTAAATCTATCCATCTTTTTATTCTTTAGCCAATTGATAGTCTTTTTTCCTTGGACAAATATATGTCTGCATGAAAAATGTAATTGGAATAACAGATCTTGAATCACAATATACAAAACATAAAGGTAACAAAATAGGGAAGAACAGCAACAAGAAATCTCTGTACATCAGACCCAGACTTGACCAATTGTATATAACAGCTCAGTTATTCTCCTACTCTGCTATCATTATATATCTAAATTCAACAGTTCCATGTGTCACACTCTGTATGTTCCCATTTCCAGTCTAATTCCTGGAAGTGTGACAAATGCCTAGTTCCCAGGTTTTGCATTTGTCAGGATCCCCCTGTTCCTTTAGACATCTACTGTTTTATTTTGTGCATAAACGTCTTAAGTTCAATCTGTGTAATTGTTCCTCTGGTCTTTCATTTCCTTGTTATCATCTTTTTGCCCACAAGGAGTACTAATGTAAGCAGTTTATCCATGGTCTTTTGCCCACAAGGAGTACTAATGTAAGCAGTTTATCCATGGTCTATGTTTTTTCCAGTTTGCCCAACTCAGTAGCATAGTATCCCTGGTAAATATCAATTCGTATCCTATAATCCTATATATTACTAATTGTAGCTCTTGGTTAAAGGTCTGTAGCTCAGAACATTCCCAAAAAATGTGTTCCCATGTACCCCTTTCCTTTCCATCGCATCTCCAGCATAAGTCACTCAATTGTGTAAACTTTTTTTTTTAATTGTAACAGGGTTGTGGAAATATCTGTGAAGATATTTCCAGGCAAATATCCTAAACATTGTGGAAGTAGTTGCATAGCTAGGGAACAGACATATTTTGATTTAGTCCTCTACTGAAAATTGTTCCTGTAGTCTCATATTCCATATTAATTTTACCTTAGTTCTCTGCTGCAGTCTAAAATCTATTAATTGTTTATATGCTTTACTAAGCAGTGTTCTTTGTCCCCATTGATCATTTCTGGTTTGTGCAACATAGTTATTATAGCTTTCTCTATATTCTGTAGCTGCGTTTGTAGTACTTCCTTCAATTCTAGTGTTAGTCCCATATATTCTAAATGATCCCCCTCCTGTGATTGAAACAATTGCTTGGCCTCATGCAGCAGAGAAGCTTTTAAGGCAAAAATGTTCAGCCTTTAATGTCATGCATTTGACTTATTGCTACAAGAAGATTAAAATATGTTTAAAAGATGCAGCCAACACATATCTCTGCTATCTAAGACTGGCATCCATTGAGGAACTAATACAATGATCTGTATAACAAAGCTTTATCATTTAGACCTAAGACTGATTTCATCAAGACTTCCTTGAAAGACGTCACTGTAAGCAGTCTCTAAGTCAAAATAAAGCTCCTAGAAAACACCTGAATAACAGGAACTTGTATAATGGGTCTTGCATTATCCACACAGACCAAAATGAAAAAAGTGTGTGACCTCTAATTCTGTCATGATATATGGTTAAAGTGCACTGTTTATTTAATCTATTAGGTAGAGAGCTCAAACAAAAGAAAATTGTGAAGGTCACTGCTTATCATGGGAAGGCATGAATAAAGCACAAAGCTATAATTAGGGTGAGGGAGATATTTGTAAATTACTGGTTAAGGAGTACTAAAGTGGTGGGGGGGTGAAACACTAATTTACGAATACTAATATGGGGGGGGTGAGTGATCCCTGTGTACTCCTGAATGTAGGGCTAGTTGAGATGTGCGCCTCTTACCAGACCTGTATTGCTCTTGAGCTCTGGAAACCATAATTGTGGAGTGTTGGCAGTACTGACACCAGCTGATAGTAGCTTATGCTGAGTCGATAAGGATGTCTTGAAGAATGTAGCAGGCATATAGTTAAACAGTTGCAATCACTCAACACCACTCTCTTGTTAGCATATACCTTTGCCCAGATGCACAGTAGCTCGGTATGATCAGTCTGAATATATTCTGGCCAGCTGTGTGCTCTGAATTTTTAATCTTTATAGAAATATCTTTCCAAAATGTGCATTATGCTTTTGTGTATGATATGTCCTATAAAGGAGGCCTGTACAGAAATCTAGTCTGAACTCTATATAAGTTACCTATATGTATAAACCCAGATGACCACTGTTTTAGCAAGGTTTTTCTCTATCATTTATTTCATTCTGCTGATGGCATAACTATCCAGTGGACAAAGGCCTTTTTCTGACAGAGGGGAGTAAAATAACTATGGTCCTGTGGTTTGCTGAATACTATAAAATACCAAGTGATAGTAACATTTATAAGTAAACTCAAGAAAAGGAAAAGTAGAAATGTGTGTGTGAAAAACTGAGGGGCTGCCGGTCCAGCCAGATAGAATTTTGTAGATAATTCTATGTCATTGTAAACATTAATATAATTCACAGGCTTGTTTTACAAATGTAAAGAGAACTATATGTTAGGATTAAACTATATGTTGTTCTGGGCTTCAAAAATGTAACCACAGTGCACCCTTCTGGAAGAAAGCTGTTAAGTAAAGAATTTTACAACTGTGTTTGATCTCAAGCTCAGAGACAGGATGTCTGGGCTAGGAAATTCTTTCTATTGTTTTAAGACAGAGAAAATTACTTGATTTTACATGTAAAGTGTCCTTTATTGCTGTGGCTTCCAGATAGGTGCAAGATTACAAAGATATGTTAAATTTTGACGTTTGTGAGCCTGGAAAACTTCGGCAGTGGTGTTAAGAATGATGTAATCTGAATGACTCAGCAGTAAGGTGTATTATCAATTTAAAGGTTATCTCAGAAAGAAAGCACAGCAATTTGCATTTTATTTTGGTTCTAGTAAGAACATCCACTCACCAGAACTTGCTTGCTCTGTATGTAAGTAGCATTTAGAACAGTGATTTCTATTAGAGATAGATAGAAATAGCCAGGTAAGTCTAGCTGTTTTCTATATTTATGGCAAACTATACTACAAAATTGTTTTAAAATATTTCCTGTGATTTCCGAACTCTGTAATGACATTGTGGTGAAGTACTAAGTATTGTCTTGCATTTGTATTATTTATTATTAAATATTTTAAACCTTTCAACTGTGGCTGTTTTGTGTAGAGATGATTTAAGCTCTAGAGTACTTGCATGTATATGGTGATACTGTACAAAGCTACTCCAATAGCCTTGCTGTTTGTCAGACTCACTAACTGGATAATAATAATATTGCACAATGAATTTGGTCATCCTTTGGAGAAGGGCCTTATTAGTAGCTGATAAGAGTAGTTGGTGGCAGTGATTTCTACCTTATAGTCTGGGCAGAAGGTGGGCATAACTGGAACACCTGTGCCAGCCTTCCCCAGGAGTGTCTGTGTGTTTGTATATAACTCACATCTCAAAGTATATGTGTTTATGTGTGTGTCAGCTACTCTGGCAGGGACATAAAGCATTGGTTGGACAGAGAGGATACTGGAGGTTTTGGCTTGACTATTCGGCTAAGATCTGAACCCTATAGCTGTGCCAGTGAGGAGTCTTATTGGGGATCTAGAGAAAAAGGGAGAAACCAGCCCCAGACTTACTGTGATCTCTGTGTGCTGTTAAGGGAGATTGTACTTTACTGTGTGTGTACTTGTTATCCTTCTCAATGTGCACACCCCTCACTGGTGCTAGTGATGAGGATTGAGGCTCCTTGATTACTGGGACAGTGCTCGGGCGTCACAGTGTGCATAATGTGGAAGCAATTTTTCAGAGGTCTGTGCAGCTAATCTGATGTAATCTAATATGATATTATGGTTTCAGATGCTTTGGTTGGCAGTGTATTTAGCTGACTGCTTTTCATCGACTAAACAGCTGGTTAACAGGTATGTGAGACTGCAATTCATGTGTTTGGGAATATTCCCTTTCTATAATTTTGTGCAGTCTCAGAGTTTTATATACACACACATATATATATATATATATATATATATATATATATATATATAAAATGCCAAAAACACCAAACACGGTGCACGGTGATAAAAGATGCCCGGTATTTCGACAATAAATGTTACTCAAAGAAAACCAGCATACTTAATATATCAGTGCATGCATTGGAAGGTGCCCACCCCCTTATTTATGCATATTCTTTTAAAGCAACAGTCTGCCTTTTTGTCCTGAATACATATACCCCTCATGAAAGAAATCAGTGGAACAACATTTTTTACACATTATCACTGGAACATTTTTTACACATGATACATCATACGAAACAAGTTTATCCATCATTACTTCAATGAGAAAGATGCTACTTATACAAAAATCCAACAATTTTTACACATCATACTTCATATGAAACAATAAGGAAGAAGCTAAATATACAGAAAATCCAATAAATTGTAACCTAAATTACCAGTGGTCATTCAGTCCAGGTTTAAATAGGGCTTCCAAATTAACTATCCATTGTCTCGCTTTTTTCATAAGGATTTTATGTTTATGTATTATAGATAAATTTTCACCTGCCACCTTGTCTACGCCCAAAAAAACAAAATGTGCTGTAGGATGCAACAGTATGTGTTTAAATAATGCACTTCTGTTCCGTCTACAGTTTATATCACTAATGTGTATAGCTATACGTTGTTTAAAGCTAAGAGATGTTTGCCCTATATAGAAGGAGCCACATTGACAAAATGCCATATAGACTACCCATTCTGTTGCACATGTGATCAAGTGATGGATGTCATACACATTTGAAGTGTTAACAGAAGTGAATGATTTGGTCTTAGATGTTCATTTACAATATATGTAGTGCCCACAAAAGGTTCTTCCTACCACTAAAGACTTGGTGTTTGTGTCTTGCTTTACATATCCCTTTTTAAAACCTGACAAATGTTCTCCTGTGTTTCTCCCTCTTCTAAAACCAAAACTACAATCATTGCCTAACAGTGTATTGAAATATGGATCAGATTTCAAAATATGCCAATGTTTTCCAATAATGTGTCTAATCTTAAAAACATTAGACCCGTATTTTGTAATAAACCTTATGGTGGTTATGGCTTTACGTTATGTGACATGCGCAGTTTTGTTTGGATGTTGTTCTGCGTAGCGTAGCAAGCCCTGCTAATTAAATATATCAACTCCAAGATTGCACATAGTGTAGTTAAGTGCAATCTTGGAGTAGATATATATAATTAGCAGGGGGTGTGGGGTGCAGGGGGGCTTGCCCCCCTGCATATATTTGGTAGAAATTGTTATGATTTATGTTGCTTAAGCTGACTTTACGCATAATATGTGTTTTCAGTATTTTGAGTTTCAGTATTTTGAGTATTCAGTATTTTGAGCTTTCAATATTTTGGTCTTCAGTATTATGAAGTTTTGTCATTTTCAGTATTTTGAAGTTTCAGTGTTATGGAGTGAATCCATATATATATATATATATATATATATATATATATATATATATATATATATATATAGATAGATGGATATTTTAGCAGGGGTTGTGACTGATGGAGGGTACATGCCCCCTTGCAAAAATAATGGTTTTCATTTTTTATTTTTTGTCTGCTTTGAGTTTTGCATATGCTAATGTTGTATCTCATGGGTAGCAGAGAGTCAACATTTGCATTTTCGATGTATTGTGGTGTCTGTTTGGTACGTTGATTAATGAGAATGTCGACCAAAGCAATTATAATCAATATATGTTTACACATTATGTGTATATAATGCCCACACAACTTTTCATATTCATTAGATTGTGGTACATTTAATTACCAACCTATAGCCACTAAAGCTAGCCTTTTGAGATTTAGCAAATTGGTCAGGTGTAGTTTAGTTCCCTGATACCACATTACACGGTTTATATACCAATCATATTCTAAAGCTGATATGAGATTTATGCAGAGTACCAGTAGTTGGCACAATTCTAGCAGAGCAGATGGTAAAGGTTGTAAGTTGTGGTTCCTGCAGTGCAGGGTTTGATTCTCCTCAGCCCTCATTTGCCTACTGTGTGGCCTTAAGTAAGTCACGTAACCAGACATTGCTCCCAGGTTGTTCCTAAAATGGTAATGCGTGTCCAGTGGGCCAGCTGAGTTACCAAATGAGTAGTTATTTTATTTATTTATGGTCACAGCAGATTTAGCAATACTGGGGAGGGAGTGCTGACCCTAAATTATGCCAAAACAGGACACTTACTTTCTCTCCTGTTAAATCTGATAGATAGTCTAGGTTCTGAGATATAATTTATTGCTAGTGTTCTAGATTCACATTATTTCCTAAAGGTTTTACTTATTAATTGGACACTGAGAGACAGAGTACAAACCTCCAATACTGCAAACTGAGATACATATTTCCAAGAAAGGATACTTGCACTATTCAATAGAGACTGTAAAGCAGGTACACAGACTTTTTTTTCCTTTTTACTCTATCTTCACTTTGAACTTGAGGCTTTTTCTTCCATTGCACTTTGATGTGTGTGGCTTCTTTTTAGCTTGTCTGACTCTTTCAACAGATGCACTTTGGGTCTTTGATGTTTTAACACTTTCTCAGCCAGATTAGCTGGTACTGTCAAAGTGAGTATATATATATATATATATATATATATATATATATATATGTGTGTGTGTGTGTGTATTTTATATATACTCACTGTCACTGTGAGTATGTATAAAATATGTAATTTTAAACTAGGATACTATAGCCTTGGTGCTATTGACTTTCACTTTTAAGTTGAATAGCAGGGATTTTTGATTGAAGCCTTATTTTTATATATTTTGAAATTACCAGTCATGCCGTAAATTAAATACTCAAAGATAGGCATGCGCACACACAGGCACACACACACACACACACACACACACACACACACACACACACACACACACACACACACACACACACAGCATTCTGTGCAGAACAGGAATATTTAGACAAACAATTATGTTTCTTCTAACCAGTTGTGTGTAAAATGTCCTTCGAGATATTTTCAGTTAGGCGTGACTACATTAATTGTATAAATACACAATATTTAAGAAAACAGGCAACTTGTATAAAGTAAAAATTACTGAATAACCATTAAAGTCAAATATTCTGCATTCTAATAACAACACATTTCTACCGAGCACTACAAAAGACAAAGGCTGAAGTTCCTCTCTATGACAGTTTTTGTTGGCCCAGGTTATACATCCCATGAACCTTTAGTAGTGCACAAGACGTGCAAATAACGTTAGCAATGTTGGCACCTTCCCAGTTATTCTCACTGGTTTGAATATTTCATATCCTATGTAGTGGCCATTGTTATACTGAATTTCTCTAGTCACTGACATGGATAACACAAAGTCTCATAAGAAGTACATTGGAAGGAGAAATTGTTCAAAATAGAATCATCTAAGGAAGTTGACAATGAATTGAAAAGAAATTTGAAAAAAAACTGCCAGCATTTCCTAAGTACACTTATTTCCACAACTCCCTAACATAGAGGCAAGCAGTCATTTTCAGAATTTCCAGACTTTATCTCTCTAAACTTGATGCCACTAAAAGAAAATATCTTGGTGAGATTTTTGTTGCTACTTATGTCAGTGTCCTCTGAGACCATGCTGAGTCTAGAGACTTTAGTTGAGGATGTCACGCAGTTTGATCAGAATGATCAGAAATCTACCAGGTAAGTAAACATAACTTGCATTTCCTTTAAATAAATAATGTTAAAAGATGCCAACAGATATTTCTAATTTTTCTAGTTCAGCAATAAAACTACTCTAAGCCATTTTTTTAGTGTATTTTATCTACACATTTGTTTGAGAAAAGGATTTTTGCTCCTAGCCAAATGTAATACCTTTAGATTTCCCTTCATCTCTAATCATGACCGAATTTAGCTTCACATTCAGCAGACTGTATTCTCCCTCTTTAAGGACATCACACAGTCTGCTCTTTATGGAATACATAGTCACAAATACCTTCATCTCACTCATCTAAGTAACACTTGCAAGGCAGCGCTGATCCTGCTATGGTATCTTTATCAGCGTCTAATAAAAATCGGAAAATTTGTTCCACTGTTGCGTTGGCAACCTAATCCTTTTTGTAAGGATTTGAGATAAAAATATAAAGCTTTACATATCCTGCAGTTTAGCTACATACACCTATGCATGATGTTCTATAAAAGTATTATTTTAGAACAGATTCTAGAGACCTTAATGTCGGTTTCTAATAACGTTTTGCAGACAAGACTAAGGAAATTATTTTTGATGCCTATGGGATACGAGTGCACACACTCTGAAATTGGCTTTTGATGCTAATCATGTCACTTCAGGTATTGCCATGTTAGGGGGTGTCTTAAGAAATCTTAGATTGCTTAGAAGTGAGTGTTACAAAAAAAGGATGTTAGACAGATTACTGAGACAAAACCAGATGTGAAGATATTATCTATACCCCCATTCCCTTGTAGCAAAGCACACTCCTTCTTAAAAAATGATTTTATAGAAAAGGGCTTTTGCAACAAAAGTAGTTTGAAGGTAATCAGTGCAAGAGTAATTCAAGTTCCACAGAGAAAGGAACATTTAAATAAAGATACTGAAGATGACAGCAATCTTCTCCTTGACGTTTCCTATATCCCAACATTCCTAGGAGGTAAATTGCAGTTCTGTTTTCCTGCTTGACAACTTTTTACTACAAATGGGGTTTTCAGACATTTCAGTAAGGTTACTCTGTAGAATTTCTTCAGAAATCATAAATGCATTTTGTTCTATAAGCAATTTCATCAAATATAACATATATTATGACTTCTGGATCAACTTTTTAAATGAAGCAATATAAAATGTGCCTATATGCCAAGTAGGTCAAGGCTTTTATTTCAGGATTCTTCTAGAACCCCCTCAAAAAATGGCATCTAAAGACGAGTTCTAGATATCAAACTCTGAGTACATTTGTAAATACCCAATGGGACAGATTCCAAAAGACTTGCGCTTGGTGTGACTTATTTATTGCAATCCTGCCCCATTTCCAAAAGATTTACTCTCTTAAATGCGTGACATACTCCATTATATGGCCTAGCTATAAGGCAGGCCTACACCAGAGTAAGTCACTTACATAGAGAACAAGTCTTTTGAAAACAGGACAGGCTTGCACTAGAGTACATTACTTTCACCATGAGCAAGTCATTTGGATTCTGGGCAGGCTGACACCAGATTAAGACACATATCAGGTGTAAGTCTTTTGAAATCAGGCCCAATATTTCAAGACGGTAACTTAAGATCTTTACTTCCACTCACAGCAACTGTACTTTGTGACAAGTCAGCTCCAGACATAGAAGATGCTTATCTTCACATTCCAGTGAGACCTTCTTAGAAGAAATAATTCACACTTCAACCAGCACAGCACCATTTTCAGTTTTCATCTCTGCATTTGGACTACCCTCAGTCACCAGTTTAGTTACCAAATGTTTAGCTCTAGTGTTTGTATTTTTTATAAGGCAAAACATTGTTATCTGGGTGACTGATAGTTGCAGAGACCTTTTGACTTGTTACATTGAACAGTATTTCCATTCCAATCACTGTGAAAAAACAGGAAGTTATAAAAGGCCTGCTTTGAATTCCTCTTAATCCATATCTTTAATAGGGCAGTTGTAGAATCATTTCCCTACAAAGAATAAGTAAACTGAGATTTCAATGTTCCTGACAGACTTTGCTGAACTACAAGAGATTACAGCAAGACACTTCCTGAGAGCTTTAAGGTGCATAGGATCATAGGAGATTACTAGTCTAATGGCTCTGGGACCCTTATAAGCCTAACCAACAGTTTATCCCCAAAAAAAGAAACCTCAATCAGCACCTGTCACCCCTGTCAGTGAGAGACACAGGTGGAATGCCTGGAACAAATTTGTGATTACCCATCCACTCATCAAGGTTGTGCTTGAAGAGGGTCAGCGACGTACTTTGTTTGACGTGTATGAGGAGTCTTTTGCGGAGACGAGGCAGCCTCTGGGAAACAAACCTGTCTCTCCAGCGGGTTTTGTTAATGTCACATATTAGATTTAAGCCTTTCGATCGAGTACTTTGCGAGAAGTTAGACTTATGGATATGGAGCATCTCTAGTAGAGCAGGGTCTACGATTGCCTTGTAGGTGAGACACAGATTACCTCTGAGCAATCTGTATGATACAGAGTAGAGTAATAGTAATTTGAGGCTGTCCACATAGGACAGGTGTTGGAGGCCATGGATTCTCTTTGTGAGGTATTTCTGTGTCCTTTCCAGTTGGTGCAGGTGTTTGGTGAGGTACATACCAAATGGGGCATTGTACTCAATTACTGGCCTAATGAGGGAGGAGTACAGAGAGGTAATAATCTCCTTTTTTTTGGATGCAATCCCTTTATGGTTTATTTCCTCCTTTTGACATCATATGTCAGAGTATATATTAAAAAAAAAACACTGACAATCTCAGACAGCTTTGGTATCAGACCAAATGCACTCTGGAAATGTTGGTTCCTGTCTGTTACTACATAAAGAACATGTTTCTGTAGTGGCCGACATAATTTTATCCAAGGCAATTTCACTTCTTCCCTAGTCAGAGATCCTGTGTAACTACAGACTCTTCAGACTATACATGGGGAACTCACTTCAGTAACTCATAATTTCACAGCAAATGACATCAACAATAGAAACTGACAGCAATACACACAGCTTTGATAGCTTTTTAGAAGAATTTTCTCCTGGGACATTTGTATATCAAAGCAGACTATTCTACAGCAATGTGGTAGATAAAGAGGAAACTGACATTTATAACATTGCAGTTAGGAAATAAAAATTTGAAGTGCAGCTCTACAGCTCATCCTTATCTCTCAGCAGTCTGCTTTTCTGCTCTGCAGAAGCAGCTGACTGTGTGTGATTTTGTGCAGCACACAGCCATTGCATCCTATTTCTCATCAGTATCCTGCTGTTCCTCAGCATACCTGCTGGGGTCAGCAGTGCAGCAAGTCTTGCTACCTCTTTCCCCTCCCAGCATGCATATCTCTATCAGCCACTAACTACCACTTTCCTGCCCCTTCCAGCAATTTCAGCCACTAATAAAACATGGGTCATCTTGGGCACTGTCTGGACTTTATCCTATGCCATGAACCAGGCAACCTGGAATATAGAATTTTGATTCATGGCAATATATCATATTCTTCTCAAAAGCTGCACATTTTAAAAGACACAAAAATGGCTGAGTCACCTAGAGACATATTTTACACTATCGAGTGGCTAGACGTGCCATGACAAGCAGTCTGTGATCCATGTTTTTCCTATCTTGAGAGTACTGTGCACCACAGTAGATGCCTAAAGTGGTTGATCTATGAAACTCTTCCCCTGTAGACACAAAATGTCTAGCAGAAGGAAATATTGCATACAAAAGTGAAAGACTTTTTTTTTTTTTTTTTATGAATTGTATTGAAAGGCCTGGATCCCTTGCATTGTTCTATTCCAAAATGACTGGATTTATTTGATTCAAACTTGACATATTCTTTGTTAACATCCATGTACTGCCAGTGTCTAGCTGTTTATCCAGCTTTCTTGCCTACAGGTTTCAGCACATGCAGCTGTTAAAGCTTTGCTTAAAGGAGTTTTGCATCTAAGCCCTCCAAAAAAGGCATAATGTTGTCAAAACTAATTTTATCCCCTTTTGAACCTGATAAATTTACAGAGTTAAAATAACTTTCTTGTAAGACATTTTTTCTAGTAACTATTATACTGTGAAGGAGAATTTCAAAGCCATTCATGACAGTACCTCTTTACTTGATTTTCCATAATAAAAAGAGTATCTTTAAATACAAATTTCACTTCTGTCACCAAACTTAGCATAACCATTAGTCCTTAAGCTGGCTTTTCAACTGATGCATTTATTTCCAAAGTATCAAAATGATGAGGAATTGGATATTCCCATACATTTAAAATTATCATACCAAAAAGATCAATGGCATCAGGACAACTGATCAACCATTTTTTCCTTTTAAGAAAAGGAAAGAAGGACAGACATTTAATAAGTAGACTGTTTCTAAACAGTTGACCCACTGCATTATCTCTTATTATGGCAAGTATGATAAACATTTACAAGGCAAAACTAGAACATATCCTACTAGGGCAGCATTAACATCAGCAGCATATTTTAGAAATGTTTCTGCATAAAGCATGTCTCAAAGGCACTTAATAAAATAATATATGCATATATATATAGATATATAGATATATATAAATAATACACATATATACATATGTATATATAGATTTAGATATAGATATATGGATGGGAATGGGAACCACTACAAAGCAAGGATACTATAAATAGAATGCCTTAAAGCACTAAAATGAATGACCCTCCCACAGATGTTATTAGTCTTCTGCACCATTACTAGATGGGAATGTGTCAAATCAGTGAAGGTAGCTTCTCTGAGTGTAAAATGTTTAAACACTGCTCAACGAAGGTAACTTCGTTGGCAGGGGACCATACCTCTCAACCTTTCAGCTTAAGAAATCAGGACAAAACCAGAGATAATATGGGGACAAAGGCCCACAAATAGGGAATGAAGGATGAGAAATGTTAAACTGTAATGTCTGACATTAATGACCGACTGAAATAATCTGTGATTTATGAGGGCAGGAAAAGGAAACAAAGGAGACATTCTGTCAATGCAGGAACAGGTATGAAGTATGTGGTGTGAGTGTGTGTATGTGTGTGTGTGTGTGTGTGTGTGTGTGTGTGTGTGTGTGTGTGCGTGTGTGTGTGTGTGTGTGTGTGTGTGTGTGTGTGTGTGTGTGTGTGTGTGTGTGTCTGTGTGTGTGTGTGTGCGTGTGTGTGTGTGTGTGTGTGTGTGTGTGTGTGTGTGTGTGTGTGTGTGTGTGTGTGTGTGTGTGTGTGTGTGTGTGTGTGTGTGTGTGCCTAAGACAGAGAGTGAATGAGGCTGACAGTAGCTACCATAAGAAAGTACTGATTTGCACTCATGGTAGTAACAGTGATTCAGAAACATGCAAATTAGCTGATAATGAGGTCTTTATTCATTGCAGCTAACATGTCTCTGAATTGCAAATCTGTATTGTGTAAATAATCACTTTTTACCACAGCTCTTACCATAAGCAATGGGGCTACTACTGAATCATTAGGAGTATTTTTGAAAAAATAGAAAAAAAAAAAAGTCAAACAGTTAACTATAAAGAGGCATAGGCTACATCCAAAGAAGACAGTTGTTGTTTGTCTTTTGGCTTTTTCCTGGTAAGGGGTCGCCACAGCGGAACTCCAGTCCACTAATGATTGGCAGTAGATTTTTTTTGTTACGAAATGTCGATGTGCCACCTCTACGCCCAACCTTCATTGAAGGCATGGCCATTTACGCACACATGTCTTTCAAACACTACCCAACCACGGGGAGGACATGCAGACCCCACACAGGAGGCACTTCCAAGCCAAGCCGAGAATCGAATAGGAGACCCTCTTGCTGTGAGGTAACAACGCTACCACCATACCACCACGGAAAACCCACATCCAAAGAAGACAGTAAATTCCAGAAAAGCATTTGGGGTAGTATGTTGTACAAGGACAAATTCAAGGCTGTGTTTCCATGATTATCAGGAAATAAAAGTCAGGTTAACCTCCAGTGGCAGCTTTCACACACTATACAAAAGCAGAAAAAAAGCCTAGCTAAGTACTGCGCTACTTAAGAACATATGTCTATGGGAGAAGATAAGAGGTTGTGATCCCTCAATACAGACAGGTAATTAGACCTTCACCAACAGGAGTCTGTGAATATCCAGTGACCTCATCAGTTGTTAAACCAGATATTTATCAGTTTAACAGCTTACAGAACAGTGGCAGTTCTGAGAGGCTTGGCTAGAATTATTCATGGCCTGCATCACGATCCATAGATGGACAGATAGATTAATAAAATAAGAGAAAAAGACTAAAACATCCTAACATATATAATCTTGAGGAAAACTGTTAGATAAAGTATAATATAGCAGAAATAGTTAAGTAAATCAAGAATTTACCATCTTTCAGATGATGAGAGGTGTGAGAACAGGAGGGAAAATATCAAGAAGCATTCTTACATGGAGAGTGTGGTGGGTAGGTAGACCAGTTTCCTGAAGAGCTAACAAGTCAAACTATGACTTAAAAAGAATTCCAGGCAATCACCACCATGGCTAAGCACTACACATAGATTTATTGATTTAAAAAATAAAAAAGTTAGCTCTTTCGCGTCAACAAAATACTTCTTCTTCAGACCATTACACATTATGGAGCCTGGAATTCTTTTTCTCTGTTTGTGGGTATATTCGACCTTTGCCTGATCTGAAACTTTTTGGTCTTCATTTATTCAAACTATGACTAAATTCAGAAATAGAAGAGACATTTATTAGAATATTTATTTGAAGAATGAATGTAAAAATAGGGAACAAGCTGCTGCATGAAGACCAGGGAAGTGCCTGATACATTTTAGGCAGATTAAATGGGTTATGTGGCATTTATTTACCATCAATATCTATGTTTTTTACATTTCTAAGGGATGCATATTTTGACCTAGTCTCTCCATGATCTGCTTTGCTCCCTCTGCTAGTCAAGAACTATTGTTTCAGTGAGGTTTTAAGAAGTAGCACAAAACACCAAGACTGTAGTATGATTTAATATCCTTTTGGGAGTAAACATATACCTGCTCACATATGAGGTTAGTTTTGAATGTTGTTATTTGGTATGTAAGAAAGGAAGCCTAATTTACTTACAGTTTTAAGAAACAAAAAAAACAGAATACTAAACCGTACCATAAAACAAATACAAAAATGGCTTATAATAAAATGCTGAATGGTGAAATAAAGTTCATGGTTTAATTGTATAAATATGGTGTCAACTTGCAGTTCACTCAGTCTGAAGAAGTCTCACTAAAAGATTAAAGAGCTTACTGGATGGTGAAATAAAGTGCTTTATATTTTATTGTCATTTATTTATTTATTTACAGTTTTAACTACAGAATCATTCATATAGTGTTGCTTAAACAAATGTGAGATTGTTTTATATGTGAGTGTATACATGAATAATCATCAGATATAATATATAAGCATGTTATTCAGCAAACCAGTCAGTTCTATAGTATTACTTTTTATGTACTACAGCTTTGCATTTCACATAATTTTATATTTTCTAAAAAATTTTAAAAAGCATGTGTACCTGTGAAGTTTACCATGTCCCCATTTGTCCTTTGTTGACCTTGTCATATCTCTTTATCTTCATTGGTTCTGTATTTTATTACTTTATTGACACGGTGGCTACACTGATCCAGATGGACTGTTTTTTTTTTCAGCCATGACTTTACATCTGATTCCCTACTACATTCGAGTAAATAAAATTTTGGTAGCTAATGAGGGATAATTCATCTTGTCTTTCCAGGAAACTGACACTTACCTTATTTCGTAACCCAGCCCCTACAGCTACCTTGCCCATTTCTTTTTGTGCCACTTCCCTTATTTAGTAACCAACCCCCTACAGCTACCTTGCCCATTTCTTTGTGTGTCACTTCACTTATTTAGTAACCCACCCCCTACAGCTACCTTGCCCATTTCTTTGTGTGTCACTTCACTTATTTAGTAACCCAGCCCCTACAGCTACCTTGCCCATTTCTTTGTGTGTCACTTCCCTTATTTAGTAACCCACCCCCTACAGCTACCTTGCCCATTTCTTTGTGTGTCACTTCACTTATTTAGTAACCCACCCCCTACAGCTACCTTGCCCATTTCTTTGTGTGTCACTTCACTTATTTAGTAACCCACCCCCTACAGCTACCTTGCCCATTTCTTTTTGTGCCACTTCCCTTATTTAGTAACCAACCCCCTACAGCTACCTTGCCCATTTCTTTGTGTGTCACTTCACTTATTTAGTAACCCACCCCCTACAGCTACCTTGCCCATTTCTTTGTGTGTCACTTCACTTATTTAGTAACCCAGCCCCTACAGCTACCTTGCCCATTTCTTTGTGTGTCACTTACCTTATTTAGTAACCCAGCCCCTACAGCTACCTTGCCCATTTCTTTTTGTGTCACTTCACTTATTTAGTAACCCACCCCCTACAGCTACCTTGCCCATTTCTTTGTGTGTCACTTCACTTATTTAGTAACCCAGCCCCTACAGCTACCTTGCCCATTTCTTTGTGTGTCACTTACCTTATTTAGTAACCCAGCCCCTACAGCTACCTTGCCCATTTCTTTTTGTGTCACTTACCTTATTTAGTAACCCAGCCCCTACAGCTACCTTGCCCATTTCTTTTTGTGTCACTTACCTTATTTAGTAACCCAGCCCTTACAGCTACCTTGCCCATTTCTTTTTGTGTCACTTCCCTTATTTAGTAACCCACCCCCTACAGCTACCTTGCCCATTTATTTTTGTGTCAGTACTGTATAGTTTTAAATGTTTCACAGCCAGCAGCAGTTCATTCCAACATGAGTCTGTTTGGATTGACAATCCTGTTTTGCTGAAAGTGAAGCAGGGTCACTTAGGGCAGAGGTCACTGACCTAAAGCAATGCTCTCTGGCCACATAGATATAGAGGGGCAGGCACTGTTAGCACTGCAGCAATTCATCATTAGAAAGACATTGGGAAAGGCAAAAATGGTATTTTTCTGTTTTACCTTTCTTACTTAAAAGTTCATTTCATTGTGTGGGCAGTTACAAGTATAAGAAATGTTCTGCATTTTATACAGTGTGCACTGCATGTACTGAATCTCAAAGTGGTTTGCAATCTATTATCAATTAAAGCAGCATGGTGAATGACAATCTTAGTTTTACATACAGAGACAGAGAATGATAGATGTGCACGTACATTATCATACACTAAGACTCTGTACTGCATGGTTTAAGCAGAATATTATGTAGCCATATATGAATGAGAAGCCATTAATGCTGAGTGAGAAGCCATATTCCTGGAAGATGCTGAATTTTGTATGCCATGGAAAAAAAAGGAAAGTGCTATAAAATTTTGCCTAAAGTTATTACAATAAGTCATTAAGGCTGTGGAGATAATAATTCTGATAGAGCTGGGGAAGGTGACTACTCCTATGATCCTATTATATTTTTTTAATATGTGATACACATCAGAATATTTAAAGTAGGGAAACCATCACAGGAAGAACTAAGGAAATGTTTCCAGGTTTTGTTTGGTACAAAAAACTCTGTGGTCCTTTTAAATTTGTTAAAACCCACCAGCTGCTAGCAAAATCAATTAACAGAAAATATAAATGGCATTTTTTACTGATGAAGAACTTCAGTATGCCAGATGTTAACTGGAGTACATTAACTGTTCATACACATATGAGTCATTTTCCCCAACAAGACTGTCCAGGGGTTCACCTAATTGCAGCCAGTCAGCTGATTTGTTTCTCTTTGAGGTGAAAGACAGGCCAGTTTGTTGCTCGAACAGAATGAGACCCTCTGCAGCCATTTCCTTCCATAACCAGTGCAAGACCCTTCTCAACCTATAAATTCTCCTCAGAGGCAAGAGCTGATTGATAAGGGGCAGGCTTACCTGAAGTCACATGGCCAGAGAAGCTAACTCCCATCTCTGCCATAGTTGTGAATTATTTGATTGGCTGCTAATGGGACTGATGCATGAGTACTACCACCCATGTTGCTAAGGAACTATCATTGATCCATGTATGGTTGTCCAGTCTTGAAATTCAACAAACTGCCCCATCCACACATACATGATAGATATCCCAATATTTCATTTATTTTATTTTTTTATTTAATATTTACTGTTTATTGTCTGTACTGCAGTGGTGGTGCTGCGATAGCATTGTCGCCTCACAGTAAGACGTTGTCCTGTTCGATTCTCAGCCAGAGCATCTTCTGTGTGGAGACCTGCATGAATGGGCATACCTTCATTGAAGGTTGTGCGTCAGAGCTGGCAACTCAGCACAAATAAATCTACTGCCAATCATTAGCGGACCAGAGTTCCGCTGTGGTGACCCCTAACCGGGAAAAGCCGAAAGACGCAACAACATTTACTGTTTATTGTCTGTGTTATTCTAACTAGGCCAATGACCTTTTTCAAGGGGAGATCTATGGTGATATTCATACTGATGAGGGGAAAGGTGGCCAAAGCACTGGGGAACTTCCTCTATACTTTGCAGTAGTAGAAGAGATTGGATGTTACACATCCTGACTTCCTGTTTCTTGTCCAGGTGCGGAGGAACAGGGAGAAACATGGCAGCTGAGAGCCAAGTCACAGAAGAAACACTGAGGAAGGGTTGTTGAACCTAAAAACTTTGCTTTTATTGCTCTTGCGCATAAACTTCATAGTACATTGTTCCAGTCATTTCTATTTCTGTGAGCTGAGAGCCAAGGCAATCTGGAAGTGTTAAAAATGAAGAAAAAAATGGTAGAATCGCTACTAGAAATGTTTTCAGATGATGTGGGAGCAGAGAAAATGTCTGTTGATGGTGAGGAGATCAGAAAGGAGATGGAGATAAATGCAGTGGTGGAGATGGATTCAGAAGGAAATTTAAATCAAAACCTGTTTGAAACAGCAGAAATGGCAGAAAAATGTGTTATTTCAGCCCTCTAGTTGGGAAGGTTGTGGGATGAGTATCTGGAGGAGCTAGTTAACCAGAGTGAGCCAGAAAGTGTAACTGCTATATGCTGGAGTGACATTATGGAAAAAATAGAAGTGGGAAAAAAAGAGAAGGAAAAAGAGCAAGAGAAGGTTCCAGAAAAAAGTCCTATGCTCAATTGATGGAAGAAGGAGCTAAGGAGAAGTCAGAGATGAAGGAAATAAAGAAAAAATATGTTGTTTGGGTGAGCAGTAAAAAAGAAAAAGGCCTGAACAGATATGAGGTATGGGACAATGTTATTGCACCTCTGGGAGTAAAAGCTGAAGAGGTAAACGTTTTCATTTTAGTTAACAATGAAACTTTTTGTGACTTGTTTTTCGAAACTGGCCAGGCTATGTAAAACTTTTTGGGGGCCTATGAAAAAAAGAAAGCACACTTTCCATGGTCAGAATATATTGTTTTTCAGGCAAACAAAAAACAATCTTGATTCATTTTAGAGCTGAAGTGGGAGCAAAAGAACTGAGAATATCTCTTGGCAATACATAAATAAGTGGTGGACACTACTAAAATCTATGATGAAACAGAATTATGGACTGGGGTTTGAGAATCTGGAATAATTTAAAAAATGGAAAATGACAGTGTGACACACATACCTAGCATTATTAATGTGCATGGCAATAGAGGTTTTGTGTGGTACAGAGGACAACTAAAGACTTGGTATTTTTGTGGGAAAAATGATCATTTAATTAATGCATGTGACAAAAAAGATGTTTGTGTGTCATAATGCAAATAAATGTGAAGTAAAATGTAAGAAATGTGGTCATACAGGACATTCATGGTTAGAATGTGAGGTAGAAATACAAGAAAATGAAAAAGAATAAGAAAATGGCAATGAAAATGAAATTATACAAGAAAAAGAGTTAGAAAAAGAACACACAACACAACAAAAACATAGAAATAGTAATTAAATTTAAAGGGAAAGATAAAGAGAAAAAGAAAGAGAGTCCGTTGAAAAACGTAAAGAAGAGTCAGAGTAGCATATAGTAAAAGGCAAGAAAATTTCAATAGGAAAGAGAGTTAGGGAAAGAAAAAGAAAATTTAAAAATATAATGGTAAGAGAGAATAAGAAAGGTAGGGGATAAGAATGTTATTATAATACCTGTTATATAAAGCTGAAAATATTAGCTTTGGACATGAACAGTTTGAATAATATTAAGAGAAAAATTAGCATTTTACAATGGTGTGCTGCTATAGATGCTCAAGTAATAGTGTTAGAAGACATTAGAATGCTAACAGAAGAAGAAACGGTGCAAACAGAAAAACTTTGGAATGGTACTGCTATTTGGAATATAGGCAAAGAAACCTGTTCAGGTATATGTATACTATGCCAAGAAAATATAAAAATATAATAGTAAAACTGGGCCGAATAACAGTAGTAGATATAAGATGGAAAAAATATGTATGCATATGTGACAAAAAAAGAAAGATAAACCATGTTTAAAAGTATACCTAATTATGCCTGTGTTAACATGGATATAATAATGACAGGTGACTTTAATTGTAGTTTGAGAAATAAAAAGAATAGTTGTGATGTTAAAATGGTTACCGAAATTATAAAAAGTGGAACATTAAAAATATTGGAAAATATAACTGAACTGACAACAACAATGACATTAAGACAGAAATCGATTATTTTTTTGATATCAGAAGGTTTAAAATTTACACTGAAAGAAATTAAATGTAATGGGTTCTCTGATCATGTGGCAATTTGGATAAAAATTAATGGAAATTAGGAATATATTAAAATAGGAAAAGGCATAAAAAAAGAAAATGAAAAATAGTTAGATTCAGGAGAAAGAAAATAAATTACAGAATTATGGCAACAACATATCATTATGAGAGATTTTTCATGAAAATTGGGAAATATGGTGGATTCAATTCAAAAGAAATGCAAACAAATATTTTAGAATGTATTGGAAAGAAAAGGAAAAAAGAAAAAGAAAAATGGAATACAAAATATTAAGTCCAAAAATATTTAAAGACTTGATATATATATATATATATATATATATATATATATATATATATATATATATATATATATAGGTCCCCTTCACATGGTCGACATTTCAGAATGTCGAACACCATATGGCTGAGACCATATGATCGACATTTGAAATGTTGACCATGTGGAACTTGCATCTCCAAACAGTGCAGAATGGAAAGATTTCCATCTTTGCACTGTAGTGCAATCTCGGAGTTGGTATATTTAAGTTCCGGGTGTTTGGGGGTGGAGCATGAAGGTAAGAGTTTGTTGTTTTTTTTTTTTAATATATGATCAACATTTTGAATGTCAATCCTATGGTCTCAACCATATGGTTTTCGACATTCTGAAATGTCGGCCATCTCAAGTAGACCCATATACATATATACATATATATAGATATATAAAAGCAAACATTTATTGCTTACAAGGAAAAAGAAAGAAGTAGCACCATACTTATGTAAGATAGTAAAAGAAGGAAATATAATAAGAATATTAAAAAAATACAGAATGGAAACAAGTTAAAAAACAAGGAGGAATATATGAAATAAAGAATATGTATTAGATTTATGTAGTAAAATAGAAGTTAACATAGAGCAAATTTATAATGGTGAAAAATTAAATACAGAAGATAATGAATATTTAGAGAGAATATAAATATAAATGAGTTGAATGAGATCTTGAAAGATATTAATGTAAATTCAGCTACAGGTTTTGACAGAATTGAAGACAGCATGCATAAAGAAATGTATGACTGGCAAAAAATGGTGTTTATAGAAGTAATGAATGAATGGCTGGAAGGAGGAATTACATATAAAGAAATTTATACAGGTGTGATAAAATTTACATTAGATAAAGGAGATAAAGATGAAATAAAAAAATGGAGACCAATTATACTGAATAACAGATTATAACATTTTCATGGGAATAGTAACTAAAAGACTACAGTATAAAATAGAAAGATTATCTGATCAGAATTTGTTTGGGAGATAAAGGAAAGGGGAGTCAAGACCTATTGTGGATAATAAGGGAAGTAATTGATATTATTAATATAAAAGTGGAAACAAAAATCATGATAGGTGTTGTCAATAAGGCATATGATAATATTCAGTATAAATCATTATGGGAGATTTTACATGCATGCAACATAAGTGAAAAAAATATTACAAGTAATTAAATGGATATATGAAAAGAAATTTGTGAAATTGAGCATAGTTGGATTGGGGAAGATTGATAAATAGAGTGTGGTATAAAACAAGGATATCTTGCAAGCAGTATGATATTTGCTATAATCATGAATACAGTAGTAATGGAAATTAATAAAATGTAGATTAAGGGAGGATATTGAGTGATGGACGAGATACAGTTAGCAGTAATGTATACTTACACTGATGATATTGTAGTAATAGCAAAAAGAATAGTCTGGATGGAAAAAAATAATGAAAAATTGAATACACAGTTGAAAAAAATGGTCTAAGCATAAATAAAGAGTAAAGCAAAGGATTTGCTTATGAAGGTATTATAGGAGGTTTTTAATATAATGAAAAGAGTATAGATATTTAAGGAATAGTATTTGGAAGGACAGAACACAGACATGAACAATGGGATAAAGTTATTAACACAATCAAAGACATGATCACATTCTGGAAGACATATAGGTTTTCATACAAAAAGAAAGCACTTTTAAGAAACACCATAATAATAGGTAAAATATCTTATATTACCAATGTTTATATGATGCCAATAAAATATGAAAAAGAAATTATGCAGACAATTTTTTTTCATTTGGGGGTCAAGATTGAACATGATTAAGAGGGGAATTTTGTATATGAAAGATGAGGAAAGGGATTGGGGCTGATTAATCCGATTGCATGCCACTTCTTTACATATGTATAAAGTACTAAAAGGAATAATGAAAGATAAAGATTTGACAGAAACAATAATGTATTGTAAATATAGAGAAATATGTAAAGAAAAGGAAATGAAAAAACAAGTAAACCCGTTATTAATGAAGATATGAAAGAATTTTACAGTAAAGTTGTATTGTGGAAATAAAAAAAAATAATGTGATAGAAAAGAACAGAAAGGAATGGTAGGTTATCATTATGATATCCTTTTATTTGGTGGATCCGTGGAAAGAGTTAGAGATAGATAAGAAAAAAGCAATAATGATGAGATACAGGAATTATAAAATAATTAAAGAATGCAGTGATTTTTTTGGGGAGGTTGTTCATTGGAAAATTACCAGTGGGAGAAATATGCCATACAAGAGAAAACAGGATAGAATATGTAATAAATGTAAAGAATTGGAAACTACAGAATATGTTTTTTTTAATGTGAGAGAATTCAAAAAGTATGGAAAGAAGTATGTAAACATGATTTGATTAAAAGTTACTTAAATTTTGAAATGTTAAACATGAACAAGAAAGAATATGGGTTCGAGACAAGATCCTAAAATGAAGCTAAGAAAATGGAAAAAATCATATTCTATGTAAAATGAAATATATGGAATGTAAGACTTAATGAAATCAGATACAATGGAAAATGGACATTGACAAAAATACTGGAAAAATATGGTTTTGCAGGTAAAGGAGTAGGGGATACTTAAAATGGAAACAATATATTGAATGATGTTAAAATATGTCAATATTATAAATATAAAAATATGAATTGTATATATGTGTACAAATAACCTCCTTACTCTTTTCATTGTGATGAGAAACATTTTTCTGCTTGCACTTCCTGCTTCTGTTTCTAGCATTGAGGCTTCTCAGAGAAGCAGGAAGTTACAGCAATGGATTTGAGATAGATGTTTGGTGGTGACTTGTAGAAGAAGAAGGCAGCTTAGCATTTAAATCAGCTTAAAAATTTGATGAGAGATAAGAGGAGAGAAGAGAAGGTAGTTGAGCCTTCTATATCTGTCTCTGAGGTCAGAGAATTGAGAAGGAATGTATACATGCCTTATAGTGGAGTTCCAGTAGTTGGAAATGATGGTAGGAAGACAGTCTAGTCTTCTATGGATATTTCTGAAACAGAGGATGGGGGCATAGTCAGAGAAAATCCAGGGTGAGCCTTTTTCAGATTAAGAAGTGATTTTCCAGCACCACCTATTCCAGGAAGAGAACTAGTGTGATGAGGTATCTATTACAATTCTCCAGTCGGGAGGGTTGCAGGATGTTTTATTAGAGACATTATATGAGGAAAGTGAATCAGAGAGAGGCAAGGATGTAGTATGGGGAGATATAATGAACAAAATTCAGAATGAAGATGGTCTTTTGATACAAAAAATGGGAGACGGTAAAACAGAAACTTCTGCTGATATGGTTATTGAAAAAGAAAAAAAAAGGAACATCAGGAAAAGAAACTTATGAAACATGAAACAACAAAGACATTTACTGTTAGGATTTTCTCCAAGGAAGAGATAGAAAGATATGAGGTATGGGAGAATGTTATTTCATATTTAGGAACTTCTCCAACAGAGGTAAGAGCTTTCATTCATATAAGCAAAGAAACTTTGTGATATAATTTTTGAAAATGGACAGGCAGTGGAAACATTTTTGAGTCAGTATGAAAATAAAAAAGACTGCACTCTATGAAATGCTTATTGTAGCTAAAGTTTTTTTTCAGAGAAATTAAGAAGAAAATTAATGTTCAATTTAGAACAGAAATTGAAAAAGAGACTTTGAAAAGATATTAAAATAGCATATGTAAATATGTAATGGACATTTCTAAAGGTTTTGATTATAGAGGATTATGGACTGGGATTGGGATTCTAATGTTGTACTAAAAATGGAAAATGATAAAATCAATCATATCACCAGTATTATAAATATAGATGGTCAAAAAGGTGTTGTTAAATATTGGGGTCAACCCAAAACCTTTTTCTACTGTGGAAAATCAGGTCATTTGATTGTTGATTGTACAAAAAAGAAATGTTTTATATGTCATCCAATAGGTCATGATGCAAAAAATGTGAGTTAAAATGTTATAAATGTAATAAGGTGGGTCCCATGGATGGACTGTAAAGAAGGGACAATAGAAGCACATGAAGCTACTGTGTTTGAACACATTCAAGGGGTTACGAAAGTGGTAACTAAAGAAGAACAGGGACAAAATGTAAAAAATACAGAAGAAACAGTCATAAAATGATAAAAATATGACACATAAAAAACAATAATTAACTATAGAAGAAGGTTCTGCAGTTAGTGACAAAGATGATATTACCTGGAATATAGTAAAAAAAAAAAGACAGAGAAAAATTGTATAGTTAAAAGACTTGATTAAACACAAAGGAAAAGAAGAAAGAAAACTGATGAAATTTTATTATTTTCCTTAGAACAGTTTTCTAAATAGAAATATTAGTAATTGCAGGATATTTGTATTAAATGTTAACAGCATAGAGCATAGTTATACGACTAACTGTTCTAGACTGGTGTAAAAAATGTGATAGTCATATCATCATATTAGAAGTTACAAGATTTTTAATGAAAGAAGAAAGATTGCAAACAGAATATCTGTGGGATAATGAGATATACTGGAATTCAGGAGAGATTTATATTCAGGAATAGCAATACTTATGAAAATGACAGTTAAGGTGCTTGATGTTACTATAATTTTAATGGGTAGGATTATGGTTATTGATGGAGAGATAAAGTGTGCAGAATAATTGCAGTTTATGCATATGTAACTAGTAAAGAAAAGGAAGATATGTTTGCCTTAATATTGAATTACATTGCTGTTATTATGGAAGTTATAGCAGGAGATTTCAATTGTAATTTGAGAAAGAAAAAGAAAGGGAATGATGTAAAAAAAGTTGTAGAAATTATGCAATGTGGAAAGTTAAGAATATGGAAAACAATTCATGCACATATAGCAGAGGAGTATATAGGATACAAATAGACTGTTTTTTTTTTACTTTCAGAAGGATGTGAAATAAAAAAATGAAGGTAAATTAAGCACAGGTTTTATCAGACCATAAAGCTATCTGGATAGAATTCAGAGACAAAGTTAGTAATGTTAAGATAGAAAAAGGCCTAAAAAGAATTAATGAAGTAGAGTGGGCTAGTGGGGGTAAGAAAAGAAAGCTAGACTTATGGGAAGATTACATAATTATGTGATAGTTCTATAAACATTGGTCTGAATTGTGGATGTCTTTTAAAAAGAAATATAAAAATGTTATGGAGGATGGCAAGTTAAAAAAGAAAGGAAGTGAAAAAGAGTTATAGTAAGTTAAGTGAAGAACTTCCTAAAAATCTAGAAGGAATGAAAATAAATATTTTAAGAATGAACAAGAGTTATATGCAATGAGTCTAGAAAAAAAAATAAAAAAATATGTTGTATAAACAAAGATATTTCTTACAAGGTAAAAAAAAACAGAGAGCTCCTTATCTAAATAAATAATTAAGGAAAATAGCATAATGAGAAAATTAATAGACAAAAAGGGATAGTACAGAAAGACCAAAGGATGTCATGGGTAGTAATAACTTTCTCTGAGCAAGAAAATATAGATTTGGAAAACAATAAAAGATTAGAAGAACTGGATATATTATTAAGATAAGTATACATGCAGCAGTGGGTCCAAATGGTCTAGAATATCAAATGTATAAGAACATGTTAGTAAGTCAAAAGATGTATTTCATAGAAGTATTAAACTAGTGGTTTAATGAAGGATTTAAATATAAGGAATTGTGTAATGGAATTTTTAAATTTGTATGGAAAAAAGAAGAGAGAAAATATATAAGAAATTGGAGGACTATTGTTTTGAATAATATTGATTAAAAAACTTTATAAAAATACAACAGAAAATAATGGAATCAAACCTTAACAAAATTATTTTAGATTCAATATATAGTGTTATAGGAAAAGGATGTCAAGAACTAATGAGTTTTAGAGAAATTGTAGATGACATACTATATAGACAAGAAAAGACTTATGGTAGGAGATCTAAGCAAAGCTTTTGGCACTATTCAGCATAATATGCTATGGGGTGTATTCAAAGCGTGTAATTTAAGTACAAAAATAAAAAAAATGTTATGTTACTGCATACATGCTGAAGAAAATTAAAGTTTTGATTAATGGGTGGCTGAGTGAAGAAATAAGTACTAAAAGAGGTATAAGGCAAGGATGTACTTTTAGTAACATTATATTTTCAGTAGTTGTGAATGCAATAATTAGTTATATTAATTCAGTAGGTGGTAATGTTAGATATAGAACAAAAGAAGGTATTGCTATACCTATAATATTAGCATATGCTGGTAACACCGTTCTAGTTACTAAGCATTTGAATGGAATGGAATAACTTGTAAGCAAGTTGATTTTGTGTTTAGATAAAATTTGTGTCTGAACATAGAGAAAAGTAAAGGTTTAGACCATGAAGGTAAGATTAAAAGCACTGAATTCAGCTCTTAAGAAATAAAGTTATTACGTATTACATTTTGAAAGTAAGATACTATATTATTACAATGGAAAAACATGAAAAAAATAAAAAAATGTGTTCTTTTTGGAGGCCATTTAAACTTTCTTTAAAAAAAGGTTATTTGCCTAACTCTGTTTTATTGGGAAATATTTCATATATAGCCAATGTGTTTAGTATGCCATTGTCAATTGAAAAATATATTAATACTATCTTTTCCTTTATATGAGAATCTCTTCTTAATCCATTAAAGAGAGGTATGCTATATGTAGCAAAAGAGGGATGTGGTTTAGGACTTGTAAATCCAGTGCTAGTTGTAGTTTCATTACATCTATATAAAATAGATAAATGATTAAGGATAAAATGGTAATTTAATAAGTCTGTTATTGGAAAACAAATATAAAAATATGGGAAATGATGAGATGTAATAGTGCATGTGATGCCTGTGCACTGGCCTAGCAATCAAGGAGCCTCAATCCTCACCATTAACACCAGTGAGGGGCGTCCATATATGGAAAGGATAATAAATGCACACAGAGTAAAGTACAATTTTCCTTAAGAGCACACAGAGATCACAGTCAGTCTGGGGCTGGTTTCTCCCTTTCTCTCCAAGTCCCCAATAAGACTCCCCACTGGCACAGCTATAGGGTCCTGATCTCTGCCTAGTGGGTAAGCTAAAACCTCCAGCACCCTCTCTGTCCAACCAGTGCTTTGTGTCCCTGTCCAAGTAGCTGACACACACACACTTTGAGATAAGAGTTATAGACAACCACACAGACACTCCTGGGGAAGGCTGGAACAGGTTCTCCCACTGTGCTCCTTTTACCTGGACTATACAGTAGTACCACTTGCCACCACCCACTAATATTTATCAGGTACTAAAAGGCCCTTATGTAAGGGAGTCCAATTATACTGTGCATTATTATCCAAAATGGTAAGTATGACTGAACAGCAAGGCTACTGGAGTGGCTTTGTACAATATCACTAAATGCATGCAATGCACTCTTAGAGCTTAAATTATCTCTACACAAAACAGCCACAGTTGAAAGGTTTAAAAATATTTAATAATAAATAATAAAACACAAGACAATACTTCTTACTACACAGTGCTAGTCAAGAGTTCATATATCGCAGAGAAACACTTAAAATAATACAGTAGAAAAAGTTCTGACATCAATATAGAAAAAAATAATCTAATCTTCCTAGTCCCTAGCTATATCTAAGAGAAAACACAGTTATAAATAAACTTACATATTGAACACAGGCAGAGTGCTGGTGAGTTGAATGTTCTCAAGACAAATGCTCAATGCCCTCATTCTTTCTGTCCTTAAATTAATAACACAGTACCACTGATTCATTTCAGATTACATATTTTTTTTCTGGTTCCCAGGCTAACAGAAACTCAGAGGTTAATAGCCCTTCTGATCTTGCAGCTGGTCAGGAAGCCAGAGTAATTAAAGAAATATTACATGCTAATTCTAACAATTAACTCTGGTCTCAAAACAATAGCTAGAATTCTTCACCCAGACATCTCGACTCCGAGCCCTGAGATCAAAGACAGTCAGGAAATGCTTGACTTTCTTACAGCAGAGTGCACTGTTGTTACATTTTTTCAGTTCAACATCCAGTACAGTCTTTTCACATTTAAGAGAACAAGCCTGTGGCTTACATTAATATTTACAAATGACAGAATTATCTACAAAATTCTATCTAGCTAGGCTGGCAACCTTTACATATCTTCGCAGTGTAAGAAGAGTATATGAGTTAAGAAAGTAAAGCATATCAAGAGAAAATTGTAATGTGGAAAATATAGAAGTTTTAGAAGATGAAAGAAAAAGTGATATAAAAAGTAATGACAAAATATTTTACGTATACTATTGGAAAGAATTGGAGGAAATGAAAATCAGAGCTATAAAAGCAAGAAATGATAGATATAAAAAGAGAGTAGAACGTCATGATTTCTTATGGAGACTGGCAATAAGGAAATTACTAGTGAATGCAAACATGCTATATAAAAAAGTAAAAGAATATGTAATCACTGTCATAAAGAAGGAACTACTGAGCATGTCTTTTTGAAATTTAAAAAACTGATACATTATGGACTAAGTTAGATGAAAATTATTATTTAGATAAAATTAAGGGATACAAACATTAATATGGATATGATGGAATGTGTTTTTTTATAAAGATAAAGTGTTTACTGAAAAGATTGATAAAAATATTTAATGTTATGTGGATAATTTGGAACTACTTATATAAAATGTTAAATAGAATTTATCAGAAATGTTTAAAAATAAGATTTTGGTTGTGAAAATTAGTGGGGGTCAGATATAAATGTATTTTGAAAGTAAAAATGTAATCAATGTAATTAGATTTTGAATAATATTGTAAATATTATTTTATTTATTCAGTTTATATTGTAAATATTTAAGATTTGTTAAATGAAGTAGCTGTAGTCTTTTTAATAAGTGTAATGGAATCTTTTATATCTACTTGAGCTACCATCAGCTCAGGCAGATGGGGCCGCAGATTAACATCTCATCAGAATGATGGCACAGTCAGGAGTGCAGCACCCACCCTTATGCTGCACTGCAGAGTTAGTACTGATAAATTAATACAACCAGCTGGCATGGGAATAAAACCTACTAAAGGCAAGTGTGTGCTACCTGTTACACTACTGTGATAGCTATATGCTAGCTTATGGAGATGCCTCATCTGCTGAACAACCCATGGATACATGGGTCATACTTAGGGATATATTCACCTGCAACAATCTAGCTAGTGAGGATCTGTTTTTTTTTTTTTTGGTCCTTGCACTGTAGGACACCATGTGCTGCCAGGTGACCCCTTGGTATTTTCATTCTCCCTGTGTTGTACTACTCCCTCCCAGCTTCAGCCTCCTCAACAGGGTGAGCATTGATTGGAGGACATATAGGGAAGGAGGTATACTGCCTCATTTGAAATTGCTGCCACCCCGAGGTAGAGCTACCTTGAGGAATTAGTAAGTGGATTGGGGAACCTGTAGAAAGGAAGGGGGAGATTACAGGTCTTCTACAGAATTATATTGCATGTTATTTTTGAATAAGCTATACCTCCTACTGGAATATAGGGTTGATGTCACTAGGTGGGCATTTAGTTGCACCATAATGTGAATGTCCCCACCTGCATGGTGGCATGTCTGTCCTCAATCTGCCCACTTATTACAGCAATGGCTTCTCTTTCACAGCCCCAGAATTACTAGCAAGTTTCATGAGATGACACATTCCTTCATGTTTTTACAGACTCCCTTGTAGAAGAGGCAAGTATCCAAAAGTGCATAATTTCTCTTCCTCTTGGTAATCTCCATCAGGCAGCTGAGCCACTAAGTCAGGGCTTTAGCCCTGTATGTTAATGGAACTGATGAGCAGGATCATGTTTTGATGCATTAATAGCAGAATCATAGTTAGATCATCGAGTGTCCTGTGCTGTTTCCAGAAATGGCACATCATCTCAAACCAAAGTCAAGAGGACAAAAAAAGTCTTCTCAACGAAGTTGCAAAATTGGAGCCCATCCATGGCTATATACTTGCAAATGCTGTATCAGCATTCATTTATGACTCTGCAACATCATTCCAACTTGATAAAGCAAGGTTAATACTGCACTTCTGCACCATCAGAACCTGCAGATTGCAACCCTGACAACTTAAACCTGGGGGGGGGGGTCATCACTTCCACCCCACCCTTGTTATGCTCTGATTAATGTTATCTTCACATAACTAATTCTGGAATGTGCTGGTCTTTGCTGTACATAGACTAAAATAGCTAATTCTAGAAATTACTTGAGAATAGTCTTTGACAGGACATTTTCAAACTAAGATGGCAACAGATGCTAGGTTTAGAAATAAGTAGCAGTTTGAGAGCAAATGATCACACTGAACAGTATGGTTCACAACCAATCAAAATGGAAAAGAGTAATTCCTGCAGCGATTAAAAAGGTGAGACTAAATGTAGAGGGAAACATACTGTAGTCAAGAAATGTAAGATAACACAAGAAATAAGAGTGAGAGAGAGAAAACAGTGTATAATAAAGCAAGATGCTACATTAGTACTACATCAATAGACAGCATGCTATTTTACAACTGCAATGCAGATTCTAAATGTCCTGTCACTTTTAGATTCACAATAGTTACAGTGGTATTTATAAATGTTATCACCTTCTGTTCCTGCTATATGTTTAAACACTATATGTTCTCAAGTATATCATACTGTTCGTCTGAATGTGTGTATATCACTGCCTTGTAGCCTGGCTCATGAATGAAAAGGGTTGTGTTTCCAGCACATTCTCCCAGTAATAAACTAAAATAAATAAATAAAGTAGAATAATTCAAATCCCCAAAACACAAACTAGGTAAACAGTAGCAGATTCTTTCTTTATTTCCTTTTTGTTGGCCGGGTTAATCCCACTAGGCCAGTATCATTTAATCAGGAGAGACTTGAGGTGGAATTCATACTAAGTAGGTGAAATTTGGCCAGGGAACTAGGGATTGCCTTCTACTCTTCTTTCAGTAAATGTTGTAAGACCTTTTACATCCATATAAACTACCACAAGCTCAGTTGGATGGGACCTTGATTTAATGTCATCTGCAGGACAGCACACTCATTATCATATATGTGGTGCAGGAATAGAACCTACAGACCTCTGATCTTCCAGCACCAAAGATAAGTGTGCTACCTGTTGAACCACTGATGCTGAGTGCACACATGAAGTCTGGAAATTAAACCTATTGTAGTTGTGTAGACAAGTCACAAAAACAGAGATAATGAGGCTAACAAATTTATTTTTTTAAAAAACAAATAACTTGAAATTATCTATTCCAGACCCATTTTTAGCAATGACCCCAGGCCACTAGAAGAAAGCTAAACACTTATTTATGTTATCTTTCAAGGAATACTTCAGAAATGCTAAAAAACAAGCAAACATGATGGAGCAGAGGGCTAATTCCAATCCGCCCTACTAGTGATCCCCTATTCACATAGTGAACCACATATTAGATACCAGTTAGGCATTATATGGGAGTGGAGTAGGGAAACAGAGCAGTAATTACTCCCCTTGAGTTGGGTAGATCATGTTGAATTTTCTCCCTGCTTTGCGGTGTTTTAGGGGAGTGGGGGGCTTTACTTAAGCAGAGCAATGCAATTGATTATAGTGCTTTCTGGTGTCTGTAGTGGGAAGATACATATTAGCATGAGTGCACAAACTACACATCATACAATGTGGGGGAGAAAATGTGTCTGCCGCATTAGACCCCCCCCCCATTTGCCACAGGGATGTTGCACTGGAATGTACAGATGTACTTTCCACATATCCTCCCCATTAAACCATATGGTTTTCCTTGAACTTGCTTGAGGGGGTTAAGTCAGATGATCTCTGACTGAAGAAATATAAAGTATTATGATATAGACATTATTAGTTGGAAGCTAAAAAATAAAAAGTGTAGGGAAAACTTTTTTTAATTACCTTTTCACTGTTTACTTTTTATATTTGATTATGTTGGAAGCCATTTTCTCAGTACCTGGCAGGTGGGTAATGCCACAGAGTATGATTGGGTCACTAATCCTAACTGGCTTATTATGTGTAAGAGATATGGATGCCAAGAAATTCACCTTGAGAGTGAAGCTCAAGAAATGAATCCTGGCATCCATGTTGAGAACACATGATTGTGGTTATGATTGGAAACCCAATCATACATAATTCGTTGTAGTGCATGGAGCTTTGTCTGCTCCATATACCACTAGTTACAAAACAGTGCTTAGTGTTTTGCCAGTTTTCAAAGCCATACCCCACTTATTAAGTGCTGTCAGAAAGACAGTGTAACACATTCTCTAATCTTAAAGAAAGCCAGGGACAGTATACTGGCACAGATAGCAGACAGAACCTCTTTTTAGTTCTGCTGCTTTAATTTGCTAGCCAGTACAGGCAGGTTTAATTGCCTGGAGCAATACCCAGTCTTAACAACTGAAGCAGGGATGCCTAACAGTTGTTAAGAATGGGTCTCATGCTAAACTAGCCCTTAACTGGTTTGTCTTTTTATTTATGATATTGGTTTACCAGAAAAGTCTGACTGGATAATTGCATCTGTTTTTCGTGAAGGGCCAGGAAAAAAAGCTCTACAAATAAAAGAACAGAAAATACATAAGTGAAGGAGAAAATTGACAGCATATTACAATATACTATCAATACAAATATTAATACACATATAACATGTAGAGTGGTGTATATATATATATATATATATATATATATATATATATATATATATATATATATATATATATACACCATCATTAAAACAAGATAAACAGGTTATAAGTGTGAGAGTTTTTTTTACTCACTCATAAAGCAAATGTCAGAATGGAAATTTTAATGAATAAGGAGGAGAGGAAAGTGAGAAAAATATTTGTTAGCAATAATAAGTGAAGTTTAGGGAAATAAGAGTAAGAGAAATAAAAACAAGGGAAAGTAAAGTTAGGATTATGGCTTTTAGTGATATTGAAGATCAATCACTATGCTAGATGCACTACATATAGATCAACTATAATGAAGCAGCTTTGAGCATGGTCTTACCCACTTAAAATGTTAGAGAACAAATTTAATTCAAAGTTGCTCCTAGCATGCTAGTGTCAATCAAACAGTAATTATCAATATTATACATAAGCAATAATGCCTGACAGGGTGTGTGCTGTTGTGTAAATAACATAAAAAATGAACAGGCACAGGAATCTATCTATTTCCAACCTTAACCACCAGGAGTGTTGAGGAAAAAATAAAAAAACAAAAAAACTAGTGGTCTGAAAATTTCTTTGATGAGCTCAGTCACAATAATTTCCAAAAATCATGAAACCCATGTAGTGTTCCAAAGCAACAAGCTTTTATAACAGACAAGAGATCCTCTTTAGCAAAAAATCAGGAATATTCCTACTTTATACTACTTTAGTGCTAAACAACACTGTTTAGTGAGCATAAAAAAATTGTAGCCATTTATTTTTAAAGTTTCTGAGCTTTACGGCACCGCTTAATTTCTACCATGAAGTAATGGACTTATTTTTCAGTGGGCATTACTTACATATTAACACCCTGCTGCATAATATTCATTCTCCAATCATGGTGGTGATGTTAAGTTTGCCCATTCTCTCTCTCTCTCTCTCTCTCTATATATATATATATATATATATATATGGGGAGGAGGGACTATCACTCAAGTCAATATTCGGTCCAGATCCTCTTAATATAATTATAACCCAGTACACTTCTTGCTATAAAAGGATTCATAGGAGAACATGATTTGACAGACAACTGTTTTAAAGTGAGCACCTTGAATTGGCAATTTGCCAAATTACATAAGAATTTATTTGCTAGCTAATGATTCATCAGTAAAAGGACAGATTAGAACTCCAAAGAAAGTCTGTTGCCAAATTCTGCTACTTAATGGTGACCTGGAAATCAAAACATTATAGAAGGGTGTCTGTGTGGTCTTTGCCTTCAACAACAACATGAAGAAACCCTTATGTGCAGTTGTAACTCTTCTGTGTTTCAATATATGACTAAAAATGAACTGTGATCATTATGAAGCTTCCCCTGTGATTAATGGAGACATAAGTGATAGAGAGTGGGTGGTATATTGGCACAGCAGATGGTGTTGTTGCCTCACAGTAGGAGGTTCCCCAGTTAGAATTCTCATCTGGGAAGCCTTATGTGTGGAGTCTGTATGTCCTCTCTGAGTTTGCATGGGTTTCCTATGGGTGTTCTGGTTTCCTCCTACATTCCAAAGACGTAGTAGGTGGACTGGGCACTCTGAATTCGCCATAGGTGTGAGTTTGCGTGTGAGTATATGGTGTAGAAGAACTTCCATGGCAGGGCTAGACAATCAGTGGTTTAAACCTTGGCTCTAGATAATTGTCACTGTGAAGTAACACCCCAACCCCATGTGCAAAAATGTGAAAAAGGGGTCGTGGACAGATGGATGGAGGAAGTGATAGGGAAGTAGTTTCTTAATTACAACTGATCAGTAATACATGCTGTCTAAATTCCTGACACACTCATCAAAAACAATGCTTTGAAAGGGAAGCAGGCACCATTTTCTGCATCTCCTATCTGGGGATGTGTGCCCCACTCACCCTTATTTACATTCATTAACTCCACAGTCACACAAAGCAGGGTAAGCTATCTCCAACAAAGCACACACTGGTCCTTTACATGCAGCTGTTTGACTCTTGATAGTTAACAGTGAGCACGCCTCACAGAATAGTCACGTGAAGGAAATGAGATCTGGAAATTAAAAACTCAACCACATTCCTCTGTGTCTATTGCAGGGAAGCCAATTACAAACTGTACGTTGGTGAGTATAAAACAACTGTGAGACTGGGAATGGCAGAAAAGAAAAGAATGTCTTATTTCAAATAGCAAAATTGTATGCAACAGACTTGTACTCAAGAAGGAATAGAAAACATGAATGTTGAGTTGTTACAGTTGGAAATAGTCAGCAAAATATCCAATTGAATCCAGTGCAAATAAATATACAGATTATCTAAAAAGAAAACACAGAGTTCATAAGATGGAGCTCATAAAGTCATAATGTGCAGGCTGCATGGTATGATGTATTTCAGTAGGGACCTTAATTATGCACTGTTGCATGCATATGTAGTGATGCAATAGTGGTGACCCTTGCTATTTACTGCAGACAGCTTCACTGATTGAAAAGCCATTACTGTGCAGGGAGGCACCTGTGTGCATACCCCTTCCTTTATGGAATGTATATGCTTCTTTACTTCAGTCCATCCATACATCTCCCTAATGTATACTATAATTTAACAGCAATCAATGACTTAGTGTGGATAAAGAAAAAATTTACCCACGAGTGTGTGGTTTATTCAAGTGAGTGATGTATGAGTGATCAGACATCACTAGCCATGGTTAAATCCTACTGTACCCATACAGATGAGTGGATTATTGCTATTATACAATGACATTATTTAAGAAAGAAATTACTTACCTCTTTTAAATAATGCCATTTTCTGATGGGACTTTAGCTTCCTTCTGCCTCTTGTTTTAGCTATGAGACATGTGAATAATTTAATGCACATTCATATGGCATGTAAGTTCTGTTACTTGCATGATACGTCAGTAAATTGCAGGAGTCAAGATATATAAGCTGCTCACTTCTTGAATCCCTTCCTATTGTATATCTGTGTCTTCCCTCTTCTGTGTCACTAGAATTAATTTCCAGTAAATTGTAAATTGGAAGCTCATAGTACTAACAGTGCAAAAGGAGTATGCATGATATAAGGTCGCAATAACTTTTTGGCTAGGGAAACCAAATCTGTGCCAGCTGGTAATAATTGATATGCAAATGACTTGCTAATTGCTTTGTCCAGTCACATTCTGGAACCTCTTCAGCCCTCCCAATGTTTGTTTATTATCTGTTGTGCATAGAATTCCATCACTCCTCCCTAATCTTCGTTGCAATGCTCATAGTGTAGTGGTCCTCTTACCACTTTCCCTAGTACGTTTTTTCTAAGTGTCTATGAAAAACCACTCTCTCCCTTCCTTGTCTTTTGCATTATTCAACAGAATCTCCCCTTCATACACCCATCTACATTCTGACTCCTGTTAACCTGGGAAACCTCATTTGTTTCTTCATCTTGCATAGTAACTACAGTGGTGTGCTAAACAGACCTGGTATGCTATGCTTCCATGTGATGTACAAGACCGATTCATAAACATAATACAAAGTGGCAGGTTAACTGCATGCACTCTGTATGCCAACAGTTCACCATTGTGCCATATGCCTGGTATAACCTGGTGTCATGCAGACTGTATGAGGTGCAGTAGCACTATACACACAGGCAAAGTCTCCTAAGCAATAGCAGTTCCCAACTTTGTACTGCTCCACACTAATAGTGGTTTACAGCAAATTTGGAAAAGAACAGGATGACCCATTAGCTAAGAATCAGATGTACAGGGGTATACAGCAAATTGGATCAATAATTTGCATTCCACTATACCAATCTGGATTTTATAGTATCAACAGGTGGCATACTTGCATTTGAAGGCAGAAGGTCAGGTGGCTGTGGGTTCTATTCCTACCCCATGTAGGTGGAATAACTTTCCAGCGCTGATACTGTTCATGAGAATTAGGGTAAGTGCTACACTCCTGTGGTGCTCTTCTTTGGATTAGATGTTTAACTGAAGCCCTAGCTACCTCACTGGGTTGTAGACAGCTATATGTAAAAGATCTCATGGGTCTTATCGAGAAGATTAGAAGAATTTCTCTGGTATCCCAGCCAAATTTCCCTTATTCAGTATGTATGCTACCTTTGTCTTCCTGGAAACAGGTTTGTACTTAATGAGACTAGCCTGGTCAGCCAAAAGTAAATAAATAAGAGAAAAAAACCGTGGTAAGTTTTTATGCCATTTGTATTTTAAAATACTCTTAGCTGTGCAAGAGTGAAGAACCAGAATGTTCCATTGCTAATAATTTTTGTGTAAGGGCTTCTGCTTTTTACCTATAAAGTCTGGTTTCATGAATCCCATCAACAATCAGATGGAAAGCAACAGCATTAAAATAATTGTAAAGGAGCCTGGGAATAACCATCATAGATAAAACACAGTATGACTGGTTAAAAGTGAATACATAAGCAGGGATTTAGCTTGCAGAAACAGGGAATACTTACCATACTTTATGCACAGCAGGTGATGGCACTGTTGTGAGTACTCTGTAGTTTATGGAAACCTCACCCCTCACAATATTTTCAGGATATTGACAGGATGGAGGTACTTTAGAGAAGGATAACATAAATGTTGCATGATCTTAGGCAGAAATCGTATAAAGAAAGATGCAAATATCTAAATGTGTTACTCACTCAGTGAAAAGAAGGATTACCTTATTCCTGGATGAATTTTGATTCCTCTTATGTCAATTGTCCTAGGTTCAAGACAACAATGATCAGATTTCTGAACAGTGTTTTCCATAGGAAATCACTGTTGGTGAGATTTGTTGGTATACATCAGCATTACAAGCCCTTTGTAGGGAGATCTCTACTTCCTTTGAGCTGGCATGACCATGGAGTTGATATATATAAGTTGGGGGGGACTTGCCTATGGCCTTTTTAATAGATTTTGTTTATGAAAATGATGCTTAGGACCAGAATAGAATCTACTAGTTATTACCCCAAAAGTTCCACAGGTACATTGTTCCAATGGTTTCTATGCAAGAGGCAATATTGACTAAGTCCATAGTCAGACTGACTGCAGTAAGTATCAGTTTTGTACATCATCATAATTAACAGGTGGAATTTAATTCTACCCACCATGGAATATGATAGGAAACCCACTAGACTTACTAGCTATGGTCATTTCTGTGGAAACATGGTGAATGAAACTGTTAAGTCCTCACTAGCAGTAAGGAAAATGCAGACCACCGCAACAACAAAAAAAATAAGAAAGAAAAATAATCTTTATTTAAAATGCATGGTGCTAGTTAAAAGTAATTTATGCTGTCGTATGATAATCAACAAACATTTTTGTTATATGGTTTAGTAATTTGTGTGTGTGTGTGTGTGTGTGTGTATGTGTGTGTGTGTGTGTGTATGACTGTGTGTGTGTTTGTGTGTGTGTATGCATGTGCAGTTACATTTAATACTTATGCACACACACACACACACACACACACACACACACACACACACACACACACACACACAAATGCATACATATATATTTTTTTTTCACTTGTTTTCCTTGCTATGTGGAAGATCAGGCATGATGAAGCAACCAGAGGTCACAATTGCAATGGTGATCTAAGAAAGCTTGAACAATAACAGACTTACATATTGTATAACAGTGGACTGACAGACATCACACCTAAGAGACAAGGTTGCAATTAAGTCAGCCAATATTACACTATTCATCTTTTCATCTTTTTTCTCCCTTCAGGTTTTAAACAATCATTGCTTCGATGTACAGTGTATATGAATAAGTTAAAGCCGATTGTCAGGTTATTAAAGCATTTTGATAAAATAAACTGCCTTATTTATGATATGGTATGATACATGAAAGAAATCATGGCTCATATTATGAAGAATTACCAGAGTTGCATTCCTTTACTTGTAGAGCATAGGTTAAGTTCATAATATCATTACACGTGAACCAAACTAGCAACATTTCTTTATTGCAAACCAGTATAGCAAACCGAACAGCTAGAATTCAAATGATGTTTAGGAAATAGTTTCATGGAAACTGGAAAATTATTTTTGCAGGCAAGAAAGTATTTTAAGTAGGCTATAGAAAGTGCTGTGAGGAACCGTCTTGAAATTTTAAGCTAAAAATACATATCACCAACAGTGCTATGAATATATATTTGTAAACTGATGTTACAGTCATAAGTTTATTTTTGTATACTCTGACAATTGGTGCAGATGATTAAGGCTCTGACATAAAAATATATTGCTTCCAACAGCCCGGGGTATATGGTTTGATTCCTTCCAGCTCCATTTCCCTAATTTGTGACTCTGAGCAAATCACTTAACCAGATAGTTCTCCTAGGTCATCCCTGAAAAGAGATACTTGTGTCCAGTGCGCTTACCTAGCTAACAAGTGTTGATATATACAGTGTGTATGTGTGTGTGTGTATATATATGTATATATATATATATATATATATATATATATATATATATATATATATATATATTTATATATGGATTCACTTTAGAAGCTCGAAATACTGAAATATCGAAATTTAGTATTTTGAGCCCATAAGTGGAATCCTGAGAACAACGAAAGGTCAGAAGCGAGAAATTCAAAACCTTGAATACCGGCGGTTTTGAATTTCGTGCATCTGAGGTTTCGCTGTGGTTATGGATTAAGGTAAGTGTGTGGATGTGTGTGTTAAGGGTTTTGGGTGGGGGCTGTGGTGTGTGTCAGTGTGTTTTGTTGCTGTTATCTGTGTGTGTGTGTGTGTGTGTGTGTGTGTGTGTGTGTGTGTGTGTGTGTGTGTGTGTGTGTGTGTGTGTGTGTGTGTGTGTGCGAGGAGAATGTAGCTTGTGTGGTGGTGTTTTGTGTGTGTTTGTGTGTAGTGCGACCTCGGAGTAAGAGACTTGCCCCCCTGCTTTTATGTAGTAGAGAGCTTGTGTTTGTGTGTGGGGAGGATGGCGTGTGTGTGTGTGTGTGTGTGTGTGTGTGTGTGTGTGTGTGTGTGTGTGTGTGTGTGTGTGTGTTTCGCTGTTCTGAGTTTTCATGGTTTCAAAAATTCGACTTTATACCTTCAAAATACTGAATTTCGATATTTCAATATTTCGAGGATATAAAGTGAATCCCTATATATATATAAACATATATATATATATATATATATATACATATATATATATATATATATATATATATATATATATATATATATATATATATATATATATATATATATATATACAATTCATGACTCCACTTGCTATAGCAGTAAAATATTATTGATAATTATTTTGAAAAACAGATTTTTGCCATCAGATCAGAAATTACGCTTAAAAATATAAATGATTTCATTCAGGTTCTAAGAATGCCAACTGTCATTTCTGTGAGTCAGTTTAACAGTACTAAAATTTGGGGTTGAAAATATTGAATATTATGAGAAATTCAAAAAATTTGTTAAATCATTAGGGTCTCTACATTAGTAAGAAAAGAGATTAATCTTAGTAATGAAGTAAATGCAATAATAGGCATGTTTAATAAGACCACTTTACTCACATGTGCTAGCCCTTCCCCTAACCCGTGCCCTACATATTACATTGCTATTTCCCTAACAGTACCACTACACAAGACAAAAGGACACAGAATACAGACAAAACAAAACATGTACAACACTGCCTCTATACCCTTACCTAATTCTTACTTTAACCCTAACCTGCAAACACTTGCCCATACATACCAGGTACTATAAAACAGACTTACACAGCTTCACAACCACCACTTTATCATTGAAACATTAATTTTCCTGACACTCCTGCTTGCCTTACACTATATAAAACAAAATTCAACTATATGTGATTCACTCAAAGGAGCATTCACTAATTTGTGCTTTCTCTATGTTTTACATCCACAAAAACTTTTCATTTAAATATATTAAATCTTTTGAATTACAAATGAATATCATATTATTGAAGGTATTTATGATGACTGTATACCATATTTTTAAGTTAAATGTGTGGATCAAAAAAGGAGTTAAAATGGTTATTTTGGGGTTGGTGGCAAAGAAGGTAGAATCATTACCTTTAATACAAGATTGATCAGATGGCTGTAGGTGCTGTTTTATATCTTCAGCTTGGATTCATCTTCTAGTGCTGACCATGTAGGAAAACGTAATGGATGTTCTAAATTCCTTATGTGCTGTACCACGGATAAGATGTTAAGCTGAGGTGTCATCTGCCATAGATGGAGGTCACAGAGCTGATTTTGAAAGATTCCACAGCACTTGTCAAAAACAGTAGGTAATTTTCAGGTATCATGGCTAAAGGATTAATAGTTAATATGTATACCACATTGGGTCTTCCCTGAAAATATGCTTTGCCTAGTCAGAATACACTTATAAACAAAAACAAGTATGTATAAATAAATGTTACCAAGTTAAAATAGTTACTACAATCATTCATGAAGTACTGTTAAAATATATTTAATCATTATGTTTTAGTTTGGCTCTGAAGAGCAAATGTGATATATATAGCCCGGAGAGGAATATGACATTGGAATCTATGGATTTAAGTGTAAACTATAAATGTGGGGTGGGGGATATTTAACACGACGTACAGTGATAGCCTTTTTTGCAGGGGGGGGTTGTTATTATGAGCACTTTTCTTTATTTTCAGAAGTTTTCAGGCTGTTTGCTGTAGCAGAGTGCATCTCTGTATTACTGATGTAACACAACAGTCAATATCCAGCATTGTGGAAGTGTTGTGTTTTATCTACCTATACAGGGAAACTGATTCTGCAGTTTGCTAATTCCAAAAGCAAGGAATTCGCTAGTATTTACTTCCTTTACCAAAGAAAGTCCCAAAACTCCATATGTGAGGCTTCACCCAATAATTTCAATATTCTTTATAATAAAGCCAATCATCACCATACCTTAGGGCAGAGCATTATTCCACATTCAAAATTGTGGGTAGTTTACAATTAGAAAGTATGCAGCAAAAATCTGTTTTTGCCATCTTCTTAACTTCACTCAAGCATATCATCCATAGATGGAGCCAGGGAGGCAGTTTAAGCTGTTTTCTGGGAATTGAATGGGAGGAGATGAGGAAAGTCTACAAAAGGAGCAGATGGTGTAGTTTTATCTCAGAGGCGCCGAGCTATTTCTTGTTTGCATTTATGTAAATAGAAATATTAAGGTCTCTTTCTAAGTGAGCTATATGTTTTATTCTGATACACAAAATAAAATTAAAATCTTTGACATACTTAACATTGGTGATTGTTGTTCTCCCTACATAAGCATACCACACATCATCCAGAGCTGGGACACAGCCTGGCAAACATCAAGTGCTGAATCCTGTAGTTAATTGCAGGGAACTCCGACAAGGGTAAATGTGCAATTTAAGTATAGGTGCTGTGTCACTTGTAATATTTTAAACTTTCTTATACAGGCTGAAGTTTATTGACCGGAAATACTTGACTTGTGCTATAAATGAATTAGAATTACACTGGCATAAATTCCCAAAAGTAAAGAAAACTGCAATAAAATGTTGCATTTCGTAAAAGGTACATACTGCAATGGTACAGCATGAACTTAAAGTGGAAAATGTTTCAAATTCGGAACTGAAAATGAATATTATTTAGTTCCTGGAATTTCTGTGTAGAATTGAGATTGTCATGATCAGTTTTTAATTCCAGGAAAAGAAGCATCAGATGAGAGAATAGAGCACTGGGCTTGTTCAGAGTTACTGCAATAGTTGCAGTGGGATTCAGATAGGTCTGTGCTTATATATCTCTGTAATGCTCTAACCTTTAAATTGTAGACCTGTGTCCTAAAAAGAAACCATGTAATCAGCTCTGTCTTTAGTAATTTATTGTCATTTATTGTTCAATTATATGACAGTCAAGCTAAATTAGTTAATTGAAAACCATGTTATAGCATCTGGGTCATCAAAGCCACATTGGCTAGAACTACCAGCGATGAATATTAATCTTCTGAGAGACATTGAATGAAAATTCAGAAAACACAAACATAAATATTATAGCATACCCTCCCTTGGGATCCAACAGCCATGTGTCCCCCAAAAACCCAAGTTTAGAACCCACCTCTAACTCTAAGGTCATGGATTTATGCAAATATTGCAAAGAGGAATTTGACCACATTTCCTTTCAGTCAATGTGGCATTTATTTAAATTACTTCAATGAAGTCATTTTCATATAATTTTCCTTAATTGGGTGGCCTAACTCTGCATGGCACAATATAGATATCTATAATAACCAAATGGTCTCTTTGATGTAAGGCATGTTTGTTTGTAAGGCGTATTAATACAAGGACATACCAAAGACTTATTATTGGATAAATTGTTGCAGCAAGCAACATGCTGGGCTTTTTCTTTCTTTCTTTTTTTTTTGTTTTTGCCAAGCGTGTGTGTCCCTGTTTATCTTTAACCGAAATATATTTTTAATCCAGGCAGAAGTTTGCCTGATGACTCAGTCCATATACCTGGTCATATAAAGAAAACATTAGAATCAGCTGCAGGTGACATTATTTTTTTGTTGTGAGTTTAGTTGTTATTCTAAAGTGTCTTGGGGAAACAACTGACTACATTTTAAAGCAGAACACAAAAATCCAATGATATTGATAAGTAGTACTCTTAGGTCAACGCAGTAAATAGCTAGCAAGTACATGGGCCTGAAAATGTTTTAGACATTTGGGAACTTGCCTTGTTGGATCATGCATTCACAGGGAATTGTCAGCATGCTGCTTTGTATTCAGTATTAGTAATGGTTCATAAAAACAAAACAAATTCAGATAACTGCACACAACTGAAACTTCCTCGTCGTGGAACTCCTTCAGAATTTTGATAGCAGATTATAAAACTGGTAATACATCCGTGCATGAAGGAGCTGAATGACTTGTTAATATCACATCTCTACACCCCAATCACCTAAAATGTAATCCGTATATAACTGAGTGCATATGCATGCACACGCGCACATGCACGCACGCACACACACATCACATAGACAGTTAGTCAACAGGTCAAGACTACCCCCTTTTGAAGTGGGTACAGGAGCAACAAATATCAAATAAATACTACATGTCTTGATATGGTACTGTTGATTAGTACAGCAATATACACAAATAAGGTAATGTAACTAACTGCCCTGTACTGCAATATGCACAAATAAAGAAGTACAATCAGTCAGTCTGTAGGGAAAATAACTAGCTGATCTGACAGCAATATGCACAAATATAAGAACATAACTAGCTGATCTGTATTACAGTAGGCACAAATAAAAGAACACATCTAACCAATCTCTTCTGCAGTATGCACAAATAAAGGAACTTAACTAGCTGTTCTGTACAGCAATATGCACAAATAAAAGAAGATAGCTATCTGTACTGCAGTATGCACAATTAAAAGGAACATAACTAGCTGTTCTGTACAGCAATATGCACCAATAAAATAAGATAACTATCTGTACTGCAGTATGCACAAATAAATGAACATAAAGTACAGTTTTGTACCTACCATAAATGTAGATGTCCGAACAGGATAGCATCTGCAGTCCTAACAAATGGGTTGTCCTGTCGTCAGGCAGCCCTTCGGTCGGCCGGATTCCAAAGTCTGGGTCTGGCCTCGGCTGGTGTCGCACTTCACCCAACGTCAACTCTGCTGGTCTTCGGGTATAAAGGCATCAGCCGACGCCATTTTCCTCAGTGTTTCTTGCCCCAGATGCCAGTTGCCCTCTTGGAAAACTAAATTTTGGGTAAATGCCAATGTTTCCAAAAAAAATAGTAGGCAAACACAAAAAATAAGCATGTATGTACATATATACAAACAAATACACCATAAGAGATCCCCCCCCTAGCTAGCTATTAGGAGGGTAAATACCCTAGGAGTACCACAGAGGGGAAGGAGGGTGGGTAATCCTGACTGCAGATGCTATCCTGTTCGGACATCTACATTTATGGTAGGTACAAAACTGTACTATGTCCTTCAAGGATGCATCTGCAGTCCTAACAAATGGGTAGAATACCATAGCCAAACTAGGAGAGGAGGAAGAAGAATTATGGTGTAGTTAGGATCCCTTGCAATACAGCAGTGGCAAACCCTGCTCGGGATCTAGAGTATAGAGGTAAGTTGTAATGCTTGGCAAATGTATGCACGGAGGTCCAAGTAGCCGCCTCAATAATGTCCTTGGTAGCCACTCCTCGTAAGAAAGCTGTGGTAATGGCTGTAGCCCTTGTAGAGTGAGGTCTTATGTTCTGTGGAATTTGCTTTCCATGGTAGGAGTAACAGAATCTTATGCAATTTCCTATCCACTTGGAGATTGTCTGTTTGGAAATTGCTTTTCCTTCCCTTCCTGTTGCATAAGCTACTAGAAGCTGGTCAGTTTTTCTATTGTCCTTGGTTCTGTCCAGGTAGTAGCGCAACTGTCTATGTACATCCAAGGTATGCAGCAGTCTTTCCCCCCTGTTCTGTGGATTGGGAAAGAAGGTAGGTAGGTGGATTGCCTGGTTTAGAGACACTCTGGATACCACCTTAGGCATAAATGTAGGATTAGTTCTCATGGACACTCTATCTTGATGGAAGATTAGGAAGGGTTGTACTGCCATTAAGGCCTGTAGTTCTGAAACCCTTCTTGCTGAAGTAATTGCCAGTAGGAAAGCAGTTTTCCAGGATAGGTGTTGAAGATCTGCTGTTGCTGCTGGTTCAAATGGAGGGAGTGTCAATTTTTCTAGCACAAAGTTCAAGTCCCATGCTGGTAATGGTGGTTTCCTAGGAGGTTTTACATTCTTGATTCCTCTGAGGAACTGCCTGAGTAGAGGATGTGAGAAGACAGGGGGATCAAAGCTGTATTCTGCAGAAATAGCTGATGCATGTATCTTGATGGAGGAATAGGACAGGCCTGTATGGAGAAGCTCTGCCAAGTACTCCAGGATGTTAGCAATATCTATCTTTGACACATCTTTTCCTCTTTCAGTACTCCAAATGACAAACCTTTTCCATTTTCCTGCATAGTTCCTTCTTGTTGAAGGTCTGCGGGCCTCAAGGATAATGTCTTTAACCCTTTGGGATAAATCTGGATTAGTTGCTGTTATGTATTTTCCAGGCAGTCAGTTGCAGAGTTTTTATGTTTGGATGCATGATGTTGTAGTCGTTCTGAGTTAACATCAAAGGCATCAGGGGTAGTGTCCACGTTCTCCCCCGAGACATGCTCCTCAGCAATGGATACCAGTGTTGTCTTGGCCAATTTGGAGCTATCAGAATTATCCTTGGACGTTCCTCTTTGATTTTCAGTAGTACCTTGTGCATCAAAGGAAGAGGTGGAAATGCATATGCTGTCAGGCCTTTCCAACTGAAGGATAAAGAGTCCACCTTCCATGCAAGTGGGTGGTATGTCCTTGTGCAGAATTTCTTGAGCTGGTGATTGAGTGGGGATGTGAATAGGTCTGTTTGTGGCATTCCCCATTTCTTTGTGATGGCCTTGAAGATGTCCGGGTGTAGCATCCATTCGTGAGCATCCGAGGTAGTTCTGCTTAACATGTCTGCTAGGTTGTTTTCTTTTCCCGGTACAAATATTGCCTGTAACTGGATGTTATAGCTCAGAGCCATATTCCATAGGTCCAGAGTCATTCGGCATAGGGGGTATGAATGAGTGCCTCCCTGTTTGTTGATGTACCACATGACTGTGGTGTTGTCTGTCCTTATCATTAAATGGCCTTCTTTGAGGAATGGTCTGAAATTCTGGATTGCTAGTTTTACTGCCAGCATTTCTTTTTGATTTATGTGCAGGTGCAGCTGGTCTGGAGTCCATAATCCTTGTATGCATTTGTCCAGCATGTGTGCCCCAACCTAGGTCTGAGGCGTCCGTTGTGATGGTTTGGCTTGCTTGAAAGTTGTGGAAGGGCAAGCCTGGGTTTGACTGGCATGCTTGAGCCCACCATAGGAACTCTTGTTTCAGGCATGGGATTAGTGGTATTTCGGTTTCTAAGCTGTGCCTGTGTTGAGACCATAAATTCTTTAGGTACCACTGTAGCTTTCTCATATGCAGTCTGGCATGGGGACCAGGATTATGCATGATGCCATGAAGCCCAAGGCCTGCAGTACTTTCCTTGCTGTTAGTTTGTTCTGCTTTGTTAATGCCAAGAAGTAAAGAGGCAGTTGTTCTTGTTTTTCTGCAGTTAGGAATGCCATCTGTTTTACTGTGTCCAATTCTGCACCCAAGAATGTTCTTGTTTGGGATGGTATCAGTCTTGACTTTTTAAATTGACTGTGTATCCCAGGGCTTGTAGTAAGCAAATGACTCTTTGTAAGTCTTTTGTCAGCTTGCTTTTGTTGTCCGCTTGTATCAGGCAGTCGTCCAGGTATGGATAAATTTGGATTCCCTGTAGCCTGCAATGAGCGATTACTGATGCCAGGCATTTTGTGAATACTCTGGGCACAGTAGATAAGCCAAAGGGCAATGCTGAGAATTGATAATGCTCTGATCCTGCAAGAAATCTGAGGTATCTTCTGCAATTTGGTCGTATGGGGACGTGCAGGTATGCCTCCTTGAGATCTAGAGTTACCAGCCAACACTCCTTGCCCAGCATGGGAAGAAGTTGCTGTAGGGTCAGCATTTTGAATTTTGGAACAATGATGAATGTGTTTAAGGCGGACAGGTCGAGAATAGGTCTCCAACTTTTCTCTTTTCTTGGTACTAGGAAGAGTCTGGAGTAGAATCCTTTGCCCTGTTCTGTAGGTGGTACCCTTTCCACAGCTCTCATCTTTGTTAATTGAGCTATCTGTTTTAGAGCTTCTGTTTTTTGATTTGGAGGTAGGTTTGGCATTCCTCTTTTTACTGGTAAGGTGTGGAAATGAAACCTGTAGCCTTGGTCTATAGTTTGCAAAATCCACTTGTCTCTTGTGATATAGTGCCAATTTTTTGAAAATAAGGCTAACTTTCCGCCTAAGGGTGCTGCTATTTGTTCCCTGGTAGGCGGTGTCAGAGCCAAGTCACTGTGATTGTCCTGCTGCAGTGGCAGTGGTTGTGTCTGTGCCTCGTTGGTTATTGCCTTGCCACTGGCGTCCTCTGTAGGCACCTCCTCTGGATTGATTTCTGCCTCTGGAACATCTATTCCTGCCTCTCTGAGATTTAGAGGAGTCTGGAAAGGACCAATTTTTGGAAGGCCAGTTCCTGCTAAACCTTCGGGGCTGAACCTGTAAGAAATCTTTAACTGTTTGTACAGATTTTGCCTTCTCTTCCATTTTCTTCATTACTTGCTGGGCAGGAGAACCAAATAGACTGACCTTATCCATAGGAGCATCTAATAGCTTTGCTTTAACATGATCCGGCAAGACCTGTTCTTTCAACCATGCATGCCTTCTTATAACTGTGACAGTCATGGCTGATCTAAATGAAGCCTCCAGTGCATCATAGCCACATTTTAAAGAATGGTTACTAACCTGCTGAATGTTATTCACCATTTCTAAAACATATTTCTTATCTAAGGAATCATCAGAGGACAGTTTCTTAGTTAACTGATCAAGCATAAACTCTTGGTATTGGATCATATGAAACTGACAGTTCAAAGCTCTAGCTGAGAGAGTAGCAGAGGTGTAAACTTTTTTACCCCATCTCTCTAAGGACCTGGATTCCCTTTCAGAAGGGAGAGGGTTTTTTGCTGAGGTCAAAGCTACTGCCTTAGGCCCCTGGGAGATAGTCTCAGGATCTGCAAGGAGAGCCTTGTATAGGTGGTGATGAGTGTCCGGTACCCTGTAAAACCTATCGGGCTTGGCAGGGGCTGGAGGTAAAGTATCAGGAGCAGTGCAAACATCATTAAATGCATCATCCACAACAGGAAGAACTGGAGGTATAGCTAAGGGCCTATGTTGCGGTAAATGTAGAAAGGTCCTAAGCCTTTTTCTTGAATCAGAGAAATCTTGTCCCTGCCATTGGAATTGCTCTCTCATGGCATGTAAGGTTTCCCCAAAGGAAAATTCCTCTGGTGGAGAGGCAGAAGGAATAGATTCTTCAGCATCGGAATCTTCATAAGTAGAAAAGGAGCCTCTGGATGCTCTGTATTGCCTGAATCATCACCAGAATCCTCTGTGGACACTCGCCCAGGGGCTCTGCTCTAGGTCTCTTTTCTGGAGGCTGAGAGGCCCTGTCTGGGTGAGATTGGGATCCCCTTATTAAAGAGATGAGATCCTCTGCCAGAGTAAGCATTTGAGAACTGGAACTGGGCCTGTGTGAGGGGGGCTTAACAGGCACAGATTTAGCAGATTTGGCTGCTTTAGCCCTGGCAAAGGCCTTTATAGACATGGCTGCAGGAGGCCTAGCAGCACCACATGCTGGGGTAGAGACATCCAAAGGGATGGTGTCCGATAATTCTAGAGGAACCACATTAAAAGGCAAAACTTCAGAGGCCGATTCAACTAGGGTAGCAGGAGCCTCGGTAGTAGTCATGGATTCGGCTGAAGATTGACCCGTTTGCTCGGTTTCGGCCGAAACCGAGACACTCGCGGTTTGCTTAACCGTGGTTTTGGCCGAAACCGCGGACCGCGAGTGTCGGTCTTTTTCTTTGCGTTTCTTAACAATTTGAGAAGTCGGAGGATCTGACGGCATAATGTACGCAAAAGCTGAGCCGAAAAACTGTTCAGCAAACTCCGACCGACGCCTAAGCGTTCGTCGGTTGAAGGAAGCACAGGCTAAACAGGCTGCTACGTCGTGGTCTGGGCCTAAACAAGGTAAGCAGTAAGAGTGGAAATCTTTATGAGGTATTTGTTTCCCACAAGTTAAACAGTTATTCACTTTTTCTGACATCGGCTGAGGCAAGAAAGAGTCCCCAACGGGGTACTTAGCTTTAGAAGTCTTCGAAGTAGTATTCGGTAGTAGTAATCTCTGGATCTGACCGACCGGCACTTGCGAACAGCTTCTGCTTCGGGCGCCACGCGGCAAGAAAGACTGAGGAAAATGGCGTCGGCTGATGCCTTTATACCCGAAGACCAGCAGAGATGACGTCGGGTGAAGTGCGACACCAGCCGAGGCCAGACCCAGACTTTGGAATCCGGCCGACCGAAGGGCTGCCTGACGACAGGACAACCCATTTGTTAGGACTGCAGATGCATCCTTGAAGGACATCTAACTGTTCTGTACAGCAGTATGCACAAATAAAATAAGATAACTATCTGTACTGCAGTATGCACAAATAAAGGAACATAACTAGCTGTTCTGTACAGCAGTATGCACAAATAAAATAAGATAACTATCTGTACTGCAGTATGCACAAATAAATGAACATAACTAGCTGTTCTGTACAGCAGTATGCACAAATAAAAGAAGATAGCTATCTGTACTGCAGTATGCACAATTAAAAGGAACATAACTAGCTGTTCTGTACAGCAGTATGCACAAATAAAATAAGATAACTATCTGTACTGCAGTATGCACAAATAAAGGAACATAACTAGCTGTTCTGTACAGCAATATGCACAAATAAAAGAAGATAGCTATCTGTACTGCAGTATGCACAAATAAAGGAACATAACTAGCTGTTCTGTACAGCAGTATGCACAAATAAAATAAGATAACTATCTGTACTGCAGTATGCACAAATAAAGGAACATAACTAGCTGTTCTGTACAGCAGTATGCACAAATAAAATAAGATAACTATCTGTACTGCAGTATGCACAAATAAAGGAACATAACTAGCTGTTCTGTACAGCAATATGCACAAATAAAAGAAGATAGCTATCTGTACTGCAGTATGCACAAATAAATGAACATAACTAGCTGTTCTATACAGACGTATGAAAAACTAAAGGAAACATTAACTTGATGATGTGTACAGAAGTATGCACAAATAAAGAAACATAAGTAGCTGACTCCTGCTACCATTTCTCCCACCCTCCTTTAACAGAAAATAATCTTTTTCTCAGATCTATTAAATGTACAATAAATCACAAAACACCAGTCTGTTTTTATGAGTTTAATCTCAAACTGGTGAGAGTCACAACGTAAAAAGAATGTTTGAAATATTGCTGATTGATTTCTAACCTGCATTTTATATGCAAGTTTAAGATGGGACTGCTTTTCAAATAAAAAATGCTGAATTGAATTTTATGATTGTTTTCAGTTTATCATTTGCACACTACTAATTATTCTGCACCATGTGTGAATTAATGAAGTTTTAGGATTTCCATTTAAATACACATTCATTCAGTTTACAGTTCATTTACCAAGGAAAATCAGAGCTGGGACACATTTCATTTGCTGTGAGATTTTACATGCTCAGCAGCTCGACGGTTGCAAGCACTAAGACATTAAATTAATTGCTGTTGTCACATAATATTTGACTTATAGTGCTAGGACCCAACACATCCTGGTTCCTTCAGTGGTGCTTTAACTACTGGAGAACAGTGAGATTCTGTTAAGAGGACAGCTGCTTCTGTCTTTGCAATTTCAGGGCACCGTTACATAGGGGCACCAACAGCACCAATGAGTTTGCATGCAGTTCAGTGTCCATGCTTACCCATTCTCAGTGTCCATGGGGTAGTGGAATGCTTGCCCATTCTCAATCTCCATGGGGTAGTGGAATGTTTGCCCATTCTCAGTGTTCATGGGGTAGTGGAATGCTTGTCCATTCTCATTGTCCATGGGGTAGTAGAATGCTTGCACATTCCACTCCATGAGCAGTGAATTTGGATCTGAGTTCTGACTGTTGTACTGTAGGGCACCTATAAATATGCATTGATTTATTGATTTTATCTATGCTGACAAGCCACTTAGGGCACATTACAAACCAACCCAAACAATCAAACAAATGAAAAAAGATCAGAGACCTAACAGTTTGATCAATATATAGATTTCCAACATAAGAAGCTCTTAAAGAGCCCAGTACAAGCAGTAACAGGACTGATGGTATAGTGGTTCTGATTCTGAAATTCTGTCTGTTCTTCAGAAAGGTTCTTAATTATTCTAATCTAACAACATTTGTAGATGTTCCTGTCTGAACTAATTGCATAGGTCATAATCTGCGCATGGTTAAGTGGGAGAGGCTACAATGGTGACTACTGGAACCAGAGTAAGTACAGGTCCAGAACAGCAGTGATGTCATTAGGTATGCAGAAAGAGCTGTCTGTTACTCATTAACTATGCGCTCAGTTTTTTCCACCATGTATATTTTATTTAGATTAACTATTCGCTCTGTTTTTTCCACCCTGTATATTTTATTTAGATTAACTATGCGCTTGTTTTTTTCTACCCTGTATATTTTATTTAGATTAACTATGCGCTCATTTTTTTTCACCCTGTATATTTTATTTAGATTAACTATGCGCTCTGTTTTTTCCACCCTGTATATTTTATTTAGATGAATAGATAGGCAGACAGTAAGACAGACTGATCGTTTTTAATGCCTTTATTAACATATTACACAATATAATATTGTCCTTTATTAACATATTACACAATGCGGTGGTGGTGCTGCGGTAGTGTTGTCGCCTCATAACAAGACGTTGTCCTGTTCGATTCTCAGCTAGAGCATCTACTGTGTGGAGGCATACGTGAATGGGGCGTGCCTGCATTGAAGGTTGTGCGTCAGGGCTGGCAACCCAGTACGTAAAAATCCACTACCAATCATTAGCAGACCGGAGTTCTGCTGTGGCGACCCCTAAGCAGGAAAAGCCGAAAGACACAAACAATTAACATATTACACAATGACATGGGTACACATGAAGTTATAAAAAAACAAGCAAGCTGTTACATAGATGTTTCCTTTATATATGCATGACACAAATATTGTTTATTTCTTGACAGTTATTATTCAGTTTAATATTACTTAGATTTGCTCTAGTCCTGCCTTCCTTGAAATTACACTCCTCCTCCTGAACATTGTTCTGTATGTATTGTTCCCACAGAATCCATTTATTTCTATGTTGTTTGCTCCTTTCCTTTTCTAAAGATCCCACCCCCAATACTTTTATCTCCTTTACAGCATTCAATAATTCTGTTACAGTTGTTTTTCCTTTTGATTTCCATTTTCTAACAATTGCTTTTTTTGGCAGCTAGCAACATTAAATTTAGTAGTGCTTTCCTATGTCTAGGCAATTCGTTTCTATATCCCCACAATAATTTACTTCCCCAGTATTTCTGAAAAATACCTCATATGAAATTTTTAAAATCTACCAACTCATTACATTCCCAAAAAACATGTTCCCAAGTACTACCCTCTTTCCCATCACATTACCAACAATTGTTGTCTACCTGTGGAAAACTTCTTTGAAGTCTATTTTGGATATAAAATACTTATGCAAACACTCCTGTGCAGCAATGCTAAACCTTCTACATTTATAGGTTCATAGGTAGGTACTAGGCTATCGGCCCTAGGGCCTATACAAGCCCAGCCAAAAAGGTACCCTGGCTTTTGCCATCCAAGAAAATTATTTTCCTGTGCCACTGTCGAGTAGAGCCACAGAAGTGATCCCTGGGGTGAATTTCCTATTTCCCATCCAATCATCAAGATTTTTCTTGAAGAGTACTAATGAGGAGCTCTGTTTGACATAGATAGGTAGTTTATTCCAGAGTATGGGAAGTATCTGGGACAGGAATCTATCCCTCTGGCATATTCTGTTTATTGTGGTGACAAGGTTTAGGTCCCTAGAGCATGTAGTTCAGAGGGATTGGGACTTCTTTAAGTGGAGCATGTCCAACAGTTCTGGGTTTGACATAGCTTTGTATGTTAGGCAGAGATCACCTCTGAGTAGGCAATATGCGAAGGAGTAAAGCTGGAGTATTTTTAGATGGTCTGTGCAGGGCATCTGTTTGAGGCCGGTAATCTTCTTTGTGAGGTATTTCTGTGGCCTTTCCAGTTGTTGTAGATGTCTTGTGAGGTACATACCAAAAGGGGCGTTGTACTCTATAATGGGTCTAATGAGTGATGAGTAGACGGGAACAATTACCTCTTTTTTTCTGGATGAGAAACCTTTTGTGATGAGGTGTGCTATGTAGAAGGATTTCCTGACTACTGTGGTGATGTGATTATCAAAGGAGAGACTACTGTTCACCTGTGTCCCAAGGTCTCTGTTCACCTGTGTCCCAAGGTCTCTTATCACACTTTCGGTGTTAAGTATACTACCACCTATGTTGTACTTCATGGGTACAGAGTTTTTACCAAAGGGGATGACAATGCACTTTTTGGCATTGAGCTTGAGGCCATGGCTTTGACACCAGGCATCTGTCTCAGTGAGGCCCTTTTGTACGATGTCCACATCGTTAGGAGTTTCGATTATGGCTCCTAGTTTGCAGTCATCTGCTAACTTCATTAGCCAAAGACCTTCTGTGTTAGCCTGTACTTCAGAGAAGTAGATACCAATCAGGAGAGGACCCAGGACTGAACCCTGTGGTACTACACTTGTCACTGGTCTGAAGTCAGATTTGGAGTCTGCTACTTTCACAGTGTGGGTTCTGTCAGTGAGCCAGTTGGCAACCCATCTTGTGACATAGGGATTTATACATAGTTTAGTTAGTTTATTTATAATTCCAGAGTGGGGGATGGTATCAAAAGCCTTGGCAAGATCTAGATAGGCTGTGTGAACCACCTTAACCTTGTCTATGGCTTTGGTGACTGCTTCAAAGAAGTCTATCAGGTTTAGGAGACATGATCTGCCTTTTACAAACCTGAACTGGGTGGGGTCCAGAGTTTGGAGATTACCAATATCTTTGTTTATAGGTTCCATGATGATATGTTCCATGGCCTTGCAGACCAGGCTCATCAGGCTAATGGGGCGGTAGTTCCCGGGGTCCATGGTGGCTCCCACCTTGTGGAGTGGGATAACCGTTGCTGTGCACCATTCAGTGAGCACAAAGCCTGAGGTGAGGCTATGACTGAACATGGAACTTAGGTGGGGTGCCAGTTCGTTCTGTAGTTCATGTAGAAAGCGGCCTGGGATGTTGTCTGGTCCCATGGATGCTGTGTTCTTGGCTTTGGAGAGTGTGTTTTTTACCTGTGCAGCCATGATTACAGGAACTTTGCATTTTTCTGGTATAAAGATGGGCTCTTTAGGGGGAGAGAAGGGGGTAACATTAGCACTGAACCTATCTGCCAGGATTTTGACAGTATCAGTTGGGTCTGTATATTTAGTGCCATTGTGCTGTAACTCAGAGCAGATCTGAGGGTTGCCATTGAGATTCTTGACATAGCTATAGAATGCTTTGTGGCTGTCTTTAGAATCAGTGGTGATTTTGTTTTTGTAACTAGCTTTGGAGGATTTTATCAGGGATCGCAGCTTCTTACTGAGGCTGACCAGGGAGCTCCTCCAGTCATGGGATTTTACTCTCTTTTGCAACAGTTTCTTCCTTCTGTTGTACAGTTTGTTTATGGCAGGAGACCACCAGATTGGCTTCCTTTTTTTGGAGGGTACCATCTTGGTTCTGTTTGGGATAGCACGATCCATGCACTCGTGTAAGTACTTATAAAGTGCAATTGTGTAGGATTCAGTAGTCGTGACTGTATTGTCCATCTGCATGGGTGTCATGAAGTTCACCACTTCTGTCTTAAGAAGCATGAACTTGGCTTTGGAGAAATTTTTTACAGTGGTTTCCTTAATGGGGGGTGGGGGCAGGATGTAGATATCTAGGGTAATTAGCTTATGGTCGGATATAAACAATGAGGCTTGACTTCAGGTATGGAACACCGGTCACTCATGTTGGTAATGACTAGATCTAAGATATTATTGCTCCTGGTGGGCATGTGGATAAGTTAATCCAGGGCATTGGAGTTTATGAATTCCAGAAAGCGTTGAGTGAAGGAGTTGGTACATGAGTAGTTTTCCCAGTTAATGGTGGGGTAGTCGAAATCGCCCATTATTAGGGTGTTTGGTTGAAGCTTAATATTTTCCAGTACATCAAGAAAAGAGGAGTGGGAATCCTGGGGCTTGGTGGGGGAGCTGTAGCAAGCTACAATTTGGATTGCAGTTTTGCCCAGAGTTAGTTGCACTTGGATAACCTCGGCTGCATTATGCTGAGCAACTAGCCTGGATGTGTGGATATCCTTAATGAATATGGACACACCTCTGCCTTTGGTGTTCCGGTCCAGGTTACATGGCCGAAACTTGTGGTATGAGTTATAGCCTGGTAGTGCAGGGGTGCTTTCTGTAGCCTTGAATCAGGTCTCAATCACTGCACAGATATCGATGTTCTCCATTTTAAGGAGTGCCTCGAGTGAGTGCATTTTGAGATTTAGACTTCTAGCATTGAGTAGCATCACCCTCAGTTTTTGCTTGCCTGTTCCTGTTACAATGGTGGATTTGTCATTTGAACCTTGCCTAAAAAAGGCACTATAGGGGTGGCAAGAACTTTAGCCAGTGTCCAGAATCCCAGGGGTGACAGGTGCAGGCCATCACTGGCAAAGCATCGTGGTCTGTCGACCATGTCATCCCAGGCAGACAGATACTGGATCCCTTTAGAATGACACCAGAAGCTTAGCCAATTGTTGAAGTCAATCATTTTATCTTTGTACTGCGGTATCATTCTGGGTGATGGTAGAATGCTACTCAGGGCTTGGGTCATACCTGCCTGGACTACAAGATCGGAGAGCTCTTCCATGTCCCTTTTCATGTAATCCAGGGAGGTATGTCTCAGGTCATTCACACCAACATGGACAATGACAGAGTCATGTTTGTACTTGTTGTGGAGTGACCTGAGTGCGTGGGTTATGTGGTGGATCCTGGCACCCAACAGGCAGCTGACAGTAATCTTCTCCTTGTTTAGCCTGATGAGTGGCACATCAGTGTGCCTGACTATAGAGTCACCTATGACTAGTGTGTTGGGTACCTTGTTTTGCCTTATTGGCTGTGGTTGAGTGGCACACTGAGTCTGTGGGCTATGTGTCATTTGGGTTGTGTTGGGGGGGTGGAGGTTGCTTGCATTTCTGCTTTGGAGGTCTCTGTTGCTTGAGCAGATTATTATTGAGAGCCTCTGTGAATGTTATTGTGTTTCTATGTGTGGATTTTGGTGGTGTAGATTTCGTGAGACTATATGATGAGTGTGGTGTGGTGCAAGTGTTTACCTTCTCCTCTTGACTGTCAAGTTCAGTCTTGGTTGGAGAGAGCTTTACCTCCAGTTTGGATAGATAAATACATCTCTCACAGTTTGTAGTGTTGGGTGGTAGGAGAAGAGGGTTGTCTGTGTACATGAGGCAATTTCTATATTGCCCCAAGATGCCCAGATTCATCAGATAGACAGGAGAGAACACTGGGAGCTGACCCTTGGACATGCCTGAATAAAAAAATATTTTCCTCTAGATAAGTGAGGAAAGTGAGTACAAGAGCTGTTTTTCTCTAAGCAAGTGAGGAAAGCAAGTACCAAAACTGTTTTCCTCTAGGTAATGAGGAAGGCTGAGTGCTGTAGTAATTAGTAGGTTATTTAGTGCTTACAACAAGTTCTGAACAAGTGCTGGTCATGAATAAGGAAATTCAAGTGCTAAAACTAAGAATCTGTATCTGGACTAAACTAGTTACAGGAAAGGGCGGAAACAAGTGCAAATGTGGGCTTTTAAATCAGAAAGTTGAGCGAGATGGAAAAACTGCCCAAACGGCCAATAACTACAATTTCTGGGCCAGAACCACTCCTTATGTGGTAGATAGGTTACCTAGTGCTTACCACTCCCACTGATAAGCTAGAAGGCTTCCCTCCAACACAGAAAGCTTGGGAGGGATCAGAAGCTTACATACAGTCCTGGATACAGCAAATCTGAATCTGGACTACACTAGTTACAGGAAAGGTGGGAAACAGGCTTAGATTTTTTTTAATACAGAAAAGTAACTAAAACAGCAGTAAAAACAATTCAAATGCAGTGCAAGCTAGCTCACTTAGGTATTTAGCAATGTTAGACCAAACAGTTTAAAAAATGCAATTAAATTAAAAATGGCTAAAAACAAGTGCAGAAGGAGTCTATTAGGTAGAATGAGGTAAAGAGATGGGACTGGGTGGAGTGTCCCAGAGCAAATCTACAGTGGGGGCGGGCAACTGCAAAAGCCTCCAAATTTAAACAACAAGACAGGAATAGGGAGGGTGAGTAGGGGAAAAAACACCTTCAGCAGAGATCTGAAAAACTATACAGTGAAGCAAAAATAACAGTGCACAACTCTGACATCAGCCAGCAATGATATAAAATTAGTCAAACAACAGTTAACATTACACAACTCTGAAGTGCCAGAAAAATATACTTAGCTCTGTATATCTCCAGATAGTTTGAAGAGTACTCTGTCAGAACACAGGAAGGCTTCAGCAATGATATGCAGGCTGTTACTAAGAGGGTCTAATTTTATGCAAGTAATCCTTGAGAAAGTCAAATAACACACAGGATGTAAAACCAGTTATACCAACTTAAGACACAGAGAAATAGGGGGAGGTGGGGAAAACCAACACCTTCAGCAGAGATCTGAAAAACTATACAGTGAAGCAAAAATAACAGTCTGCAACTCTGAAGTCAGCCAGCAATGATATAAAAGTAGTCAAGCAACAATTAACAGTACACAACTCTGAAGTGCCAGAAAAATATACTTAGCTCTGTATATCTCCAGATAATTTGAAGAGCACTCTGTGATTTAGTTCCATACTTGGGAGCCATACAAATATCCTCTTTGCACCTTTTTAAATTGCCTTTCCATTTACATTTCAGATTCTTTTCTAACCTCTTCTGAGTGAGTCTTATAGTTATCTTATAGTATTTTATATTCCCTACTAATTAACCCCTTTAAACCTCAGCTTCTGTTCTAGACTAAACTAGAAACTCAGTCCAAGCTAAGAAATACTCGCCTATCCTTACTGTTTGCCTGTGCTCTGTTATCAGTCTCTGGTAGGGAAAGCAGCCTCCAGCCTACAGTCCAAATTTTGGTTTGGCCTCATCCCAATCTGTGACTTTTCCTTCCTAGTTATTTGCTCTCAAAACCTTGGCTCCTTTGCTAATTTTCTCCAATAAATTCCAGCTCCTTTGTCCCTATTTTCTGTGTCATTTATGACAGTCATCCATATTTCTCCTTCATCCATTCATGTGTTAACTTAGTTCTTTGAATATTTTCTGCTACTTCTTAAGTATAATATTCTGTATGACTGTTATTGTTTGGGTCTGCATCCAAAATCCTACTCTCTCCTTATTTCATGAAGACTGATCAGTTGTTAATTCTGTTAGTAAAGAGGTCTGCTGCCCCCCTTATACACTATGCACCTTGTATTTTTATGGTGACTGGGAGACGTGATATGGATGCCAGCCCCTCTTATACATAGAAGTAACCAAAAAATGAAGAGAAGTAAACTACTTCAGTTATGCCCCCCCCCTCCACCATTTCTTATTACTATAGGATGCTTTTAGCATTCTGCATTGTAAATGCTCTTTAATTTGCTATATTTGCAGTGTATTTGCTGGTTTTGGTCATGGACAGTAAAGAGACTCAGCAGTTATTATTACAACCATGTTTTGCTCGCATTTTAAATACCAAATTTTATTGCAATACCAGTTCCACTTAAAATTATAAGTCGGTATCAGATATTAAGAGTTATTTTCATTTATGTTAAAGTATTCAAATGTTTGCAATTAAAAGGCCTTGACTGTGTTACATATCTGGTACATTCTGACTTACTTATGTGGCTTCTGTCATTTCGCCCACATCTACTTATACTAACTCCTTTCAGGAAGCCTATGCTCCTGCTTTTTTTTTTTTTTGCTTAGCTTCTTGCAGCTGACACTTAGCTGTTCCCAGGGCCCAGGGCGTCCACTCTTTGTCTGGCTCTCTCTACATAGGCTGATACTAGGCTATCTGCCCTAGGGCATTTATAAGCCTAGCCAGAGTGTGTTTGGCTTTCCCCACCCTTTTAGATTAGTTGACTGTGCCTCTGTATAGTAGGTCACAGAAGATACCCCTTTTAAGGTTAGTTTACTGTGCCTCTGTCTAGTAGGGACACAGAAGAGATCCCAGGGGTAAACCTATGATCTCCCATCCACTCGTCAAGATTTCTCTTGAAGAGGGTCATTGAGGGGCTCTGCCTAACATGGATTGGGATTTTGTTCCAGAGTGAGTGGGGCCTCTGGGATATGAATCTGTCCCTGCAGCATGTCCTATTTATTTCTGTGCTGAGGTTTAAGTCCCTGGAGTGTGTAGCTGTAAGGGATTTGGATTTCCTCAGGTAGAGCATGTCCATTAATTATGGTTTGGCCATGGCTTTATAAGTCAGGCACAGATCACCTCTGAGTAGGCGTTAAGCAACTGAGTAGAGCTGGAGTTTCTTTAGCCTAACTGCGTAGGGCATCTGTTTGAATCCCTTGAGTCCCTTGATCCTCTTGGTGAGGTACTTTTGGGGTCTTTCCAGTTGCTGCAGGTGTTTGGTAAGGTACATCCCAAATGTGGCATTGTATTCAATTATGGGCCTGATGAGTGATGAGTAGAGGGGCACAATGGCCTCTCTTGATCTAGATGTGAACCCTTTCATGATAAGGTGGGCTATATAGAAGGTCTTTCTTCACCTATGTGGTAATTTGTGGGCACTTTGTTTTTCATTTAGCTTTAGGCCATGGCTCTGGCACCAGTTATCTGTCTCTGTGAGACCCTTTTGGAGGATGCTTGTGTCAGTCGGTGAGTCGATTATGGCACCCAGTTTGCAGACATCTGTGAATTTGGTCAGTCATAGTCCTTCCGTGTTAGCCTGTACCTCAGAGAAATATATACCAAACAAGAGAGGTCCCAGGACTGAGCCTTGTGGGATGCCACTTGTAACTGGTTTAGAGTCTGACATGGCACCTGCAATTCTGACCATGTGGGTTCTATCCCTGAGCCAGTTTGCAACCCATCTTGTGACATAGGGGTTGATATTTAAGCTGGTGAGCTTATTTATGATGCCCGAGTGGGGTATTGTGTCGAAGGCTTTTGCGAGGTCCAGGTAGGCTGTGTGGACTACCTTACCTTCATCTATGGCCTTGGCGACTGTTTCAATGAAGTCAACCAGGTTCAAGAGGCAAGATCTGCCCTTAACAAAGCTGAATTGGGTAGGATCCAGTGTTTGGAGGTTCCCAATGTCTTTGTTTATGAGTTCCATGATGATACGCTCCATAGCTTTGCAGACCAGGCTAGTCAGGCTTATAGGGCGATAGTTTCCGGGGTCCGTTGTACCACCACCTTTGTGGAGTGGGACCACTGTTGCTGTACACCATTCCTTGGGTACATATCCTGTAGTAAGGCTGAGAATGAACAGTGACTTTATGTGAGGGTTCATTTCTTCTTGGAGCTCATGTAAGACGCAGCCCAGGACACTGTCCAGTCCCACTGATGCTGTGTTTTTTGCTTTAGAGAGGGCAGCTCTCACCTGTGCATCTGTGATGTCAGGGAGGCTACACTCTGTTGGGACAGACATTTGATCTTTTGGGGGGGAAGGGGGGGTTTGCACTGAACCTGTCTGCCAGGATGTTGGCAATGTCTGTGGGTTCAGTGTATTTTTTTGTCATTTTGCACTAACTCAGAGCATATCTTGGAGTTGCCACCCAGGTACCTGACATAACTAAAGAAGGCCTTTTGATTATCTTTAGTGTCTTGTGCAATTTTTCTTTCGAAGCTGGCCTTAGATAATTTTATGAGGGATCGTAGTTTCTTGCTAGTACTGATCAGAGATGCCTTCCCTTTTTGGGATTTTGCTCTATCATGTAGTAGCTTCCTCCTTCTGTTGTATAGCTTATTTATGGCTGGGGTCCACCAGACAGGTCTCCTGCCTTTGGAGGAGTGAGTCTTGGTTTTATTTGGGATAGCACGATCCATGCATTCCTGTAGGTGTCCATAGAATGTATTTGTAAAGGATTCTGTGGTTTGGGTCGCATTTTCCACTGGCCCGGGGGCTTTGAAGGATTCCACCTCGGTTTTGAGAAGTGTGAGGTTTGCTTTTGAGAAGTTCTTCACCGTGGTTTCCTTGGCTGGGGGTGGTTACGGGATATGGATGTCCAGTGAGATTAATTTATGGTCAGATCTTACCAATGAGGGGTATACTTCTGGTATGGAACATAGAGTCCCCATGTTGGTGATGATCAGGTCCAGTATGTTTTCCCCTCTTGTGGGAGTGGTGACCAGTTGTTCCATAACATTTGAGTTTATAAATTCTAGGAAGCATTGGGCGAGGGTGTTGGGGCTTGAGTAGTGCTCCCAGTTTATGTTTGGGTAGTTGAAGTCACCCAATATGATGGTGTTTGGAGAGACCTTCATATTCTCCAGTGTTCTCAGGAAAGCTGAGTGGGGTTCCTGAGTTTGGGAGGGTGGTCTGTAGCAGGCTACAAACTGAAAGGCAGTTTTGCCCACTGTTAGTTGCACATGGATGGTCTCCGATGCTTCGTGCAGTGTCACTAACCTGGAGTTGTGGGTATCTTTGATGAATATGGATACTCCCCCTCCTTTTGTGGTTCGGTTCGAGTTTTGGGGCCGAAAAGCATGGTATGAGGTATAACCTGGTAGTGCTGGGGTGCTCTCGGGAGCCTTGAACCAGGTTTCTGTTACTGCACAGATATCGATATTCTCCATACTGAGGAGAGCCTCGAGTGCGTACATCTTGAGGTTTAGACTTCTGGCTTTGAGCAGCATTACCCTTAGTTTCTTTTTCCTTGTGTTGTCTATGGAGGTGGGTTTGTCTTTTGAGCCTTGCCTATAAAAGGCATTATGGGGGTGGCAAGAGCCTTAGCCAATATTCGAAAGCCCAGGGGTGACAGGTGCAAGCCGTCCCTAGTGAAGCAACGTGGCTTGTCGAGCATGTCATCCCAGGCTGACAGACACTGGATCCCCTTTGAATGACACCAATACTTTAGCCAATTGTTAAAATTGATCATTTTGTCTTTATACTGTGGCATCATTCTTGGTGAGGGTAAAATGCTACTCAAGGTCAGGGTCATACCGGCCTGGGCTACATGATCAGAGAGCTCCTCTATGTCTCTTTTCATGTAGTCCAGGGAGGTACATCTCAGGTCATTCACACCAGCATGGACAATGATGGAGTCATACTTGTACTTGCTTTGGAGTGACCTGAGTGCTTGTGTTATGTGGCGGATCCTGGCACCTGAGAGGCAAATTACAGTGACCTTCTCCTTGTTCAGCCTGGTGAGTGGGACATCAGTGTGTCTGACAATAGAGTCACTTATTACAAGTGTATTAGGTGTGTTGTTTAGCCTTAAGGGCTGTGACTGTGTGGCACACTGACTTTGTGAACTATGTGATACGTGGGTATTGTTGTGGGGTAGCAGTTGCTTGGATGTCTGCTTTGGAGGTCCCTGCTGCTTGGGAAGATTTTTATTTAGAGCCTCCGAGTATGTTTTTGTGTGTTTATGTGTTTGGTTTGCTGTTGCGATAGGTCTATGTGAGACTGGATTTGTGGTGTGTGTGGTTACCTTCTCCATCTGACTGACTGCACCAGTACTGGGTTGAGAGAGCTCAGCCTCCAGTTTGGCTATATAGTTGCATCTCTCACATATATTTGAGCTTGTTGGAAGGAGGAGAGGGTGGTCTGTGTGCATAAGGCAGTTGTAACATTGCCTCAGGATTCCCAGATTCACCAGCTGGACTGGAGAGTAAACCTGAAACTGACTTTTGGACATGCCAGAATAGTATAAGGAACTACTTTTTAACTGATCAAAAAGGACCAATAAGGAGCTAAGTACTTTAAGGGAGTATAAGAGGGTGTAGTGATTTAGTTTATTAGTGCTTACTTATAAGATTACTTATACGAGCAACTGCAGGGCTTTAGAATGAAAATAGAGTGCTTACTTTGAGATTTAGAACAGTTCTAAGGGAAAAAGTGAAGAGCAGACTTTGTGGAGCCGGGAATAGTTTGAACCCATTTAAGCGGCGCCGTCCGATGCTACTCTATTCGCAAAATCGTGCAAATGCGGTTTTAAAGCAGGGAAACTGAGAGAGATAGGAATTGACCCAAAACAGCCAATAAGCTACTAGTTTCAGGGGTGAGACCACTCCTCCAGAGACAGATAGGCTGCTTAAAGCTCCCCACTCTCACTGGTGAACAGAGAAGCTTCCTCCTATCCAAGTAAGGATATGGGCAACACAGGAAAGTATACCACAGTCCGGAATTCAGCAAAACCTGAAATCTGGACTTATCTATTTCAGCAAAGGCGGGAAAAGAGAATTTTTTTTTTTTTTTTCAGGAAACAGCAGAAAAACACACAGAAAACATTGTAAATGCTATAAACAGGCTAGCAGACTTTAGTGTGTAGCATACAACAGTTATACAATACAAAAACAACTTAAATTGATATAAAACATGTGTAAAAACTGTAAAAAGCAGAAGGCAAATGCAATTTAAACTTTTTAAAGCACAGATCAGTTAGAAATTCACTTTTTAAGTGGGAAAAGACAGTCGGAGCAAAAAAAACAGAGAAAAAAATACTTAAATCTGGAAAAGTCTCTCTTGGGTCTCTCTGTTGCCTGTATCACTCTGCAGGACATCACAAGGAGCTGTGCAGAGTTGTATACTGGTGCAAAACCGTACAAATGTGGGTTTTAAAGCAGGGAAACTGAAAGAGATAGGAATTGACCCAAAACGGCCAATAAGCTATTAGTTTCAGGGCTGAGACCACTCCTCCAGGGACAGATAGGCTGCTCAAAGCCCCCCACTCTCACTGGTGAACAGAGAATCTTCCTCCTATCCAAGTAAGGATATGGGCAACACAGGAAACTATACCACAGTCCGGAATTCAGCAAAACCTGAAATCTGGACTAATCTAGTTCAGCAAAGGCGGGAAAAGAGAATTTTTTTTTTGTTTTTTTTGTTTTTTTCAGGAAACAGCAGAAAAACACACAGAAAACACTGTAAATGCTATAAACAGGCTAGTGCACTTTAGTGTGTAGCCTGCAACAGTTATGCAATACAAAAACGACTTGAAATGATATAAAACAAGTGCAAAAACTGTAAAAAGCAGAAGACAAATGCAATTTAAACTTTTTAAAGCACAGATCAGTTAGAAATCCACTTTTTAGGTGGGAAAAGGCAGTCGGAGCAAGAAAATATAGAAAAAAATACTTACATCTGGAAAAGTCTCTCTTGGGTCTTTCTGTTGCCTGTATCACCCTGCAGGACACCACGAGGAGCTGTGTGGAGTTATATACAATAACAAACTTTTCAAATCACAGATTCGCTAAAAAAACGGGCGTGTTAGGCGGAATTATTTAAGACAGCAAGAAAAGCAGAAAAGTGATATAACACTCCAGAGTCACTCTTTTGTCTCTCTGCTACTGTAGACTCTGCAGAACACCTAGAAGGCACTTGCTGAGTGGAATACAAGTGTAAAAACTGTGCAAATGAGGTTTTTATAGCAGGGAAGTGAAAGAGATAGAATCTAGCCCAAAATGGCCAATAAACTACTAACTTCTGGGCTCAAACCACTCCTCCAGGGACAGATAGGCTGCTCAAAGCTCCCCTCTCTCACAGGTGAACAGAGAAACTTCCTTCTATCCAAGTAAGGTAATGGCAACACAATAACTTGTAACACAGCCCTGGATTCAGCAATAACCTGAAAACTGGACTATACTAGTTCAGAAAGCTGGTGTTGTTTATGCCCTTTCTTGTCCCTGTGGTCTATTTTATATAGGGGAAACTAAAAGAGTTTTCAAGGTTTGACTACAGAAACATATTAGGGACATTAAAAATAAAAATTATGACAATCCTGTGTCTACGCACTTTAACTTGTTTCATGGAGGGGAATACAGCTGTTTAAAAGCATGTATATTAGAACAGGTTATTTCCAATCATATTGCGTCATTAAAGAGTAAATTACAATATAAAGAAACACTCTTTATTCTTAAGTTTAATACTCTGTCTCCATATGGTCTGAATAAGGAATGTAATTTAAGAGTATTCCTATAATTGGTTAACCCTGATAGGTTAATTGTTTTAAATATGCTCATTATTTATACTGTGGCTTTTTTCAATTGTGTATTAACTCTTGGAAGGCTGTGTTACCGAGGTGCTAGAGTTGTTTATTAAGATATTCTGTTGCAAGCGTGTAGTGTGGTTTTCACTGGTCTACTGGTTTTTGAGACCTCTCAACTGTCCCTGTTTTGCAGGAATGTTCATATTTTCAGGCCTGATTCACCCCTGCACATGATGTATTTATTTTTGGGGTATGTCCCTATTTTCAGGCTTGATTTATCCCTTCACACAATTTTCTGAATCCGCGTCATCAGGCTTGATTTTTGAAGCTGTCTATTGCACATAAACCACTCTATGTGACCAGCATACTAGTGGCACCAGTAATTTTTATCTTTCATCTTCAGAAGCAAAAATAATGATCTTTCCCAGTAGAATCTGGCAATGCAGTTCATTAAAGTCTACAGATTTTATGCTGCCTCTTATAATGTTCTTATATTTTTCAGTAAGTTTTGCCATTCTGTTTTTTACACTTGTTTCTGAGTAGTAACCCACATTCCTACTGGAAGTGGGAAGAGTTATGTGCTATTTGGTATTCAAATTTTTGCTAATTAGATGTCCAGATTTATGGCTGGATATTCTACTTTTTATGGGGCTTTGTTCCTGTTTTCGAAGTCTGTAGGTTGACAGCTTCATATTGCTGCTAAGGAGCGTTTTCTTGTTTACGCTTCTAACCCCAACCCTGCGCATGCACATGACATCCAAGGAAGTGGCATACGATGGATTTGCAGTATGTAGCTCATGTCTCTACATTTGGTTCAGCCTTCAGCCAAAGTCCCGTCCTCCTTGTTGATAGTATTCTCCACATGTCCCTGACCTCTACCAGCGATCAACTGCAGGGGTGTTCCTGAGTATGCACCCTATACCCAAGATGGGCACACCTATCCTATCTGCCTATGTCATCACAAACCCATGCTGCTAATCAAACTCATGTTTTCTGGGCAGAAGTCACAGGTTTAACCCTCTAAGGCATCAGTGCAGATCCGAAAAGCTCAGCTCATCCAGTCTTCTGAAACCGTCAAAATGATGTGGTAGATATTAGATTACTTTATTTAATTTCTCCAAATCTTTTGGATTTCAAATACCATGATGGAAGCGGGCCCGATTCCTAAGTCAAAGTATGATTAAAGTTCATGAAATTAGTATTATTTCACCCTTTGATGTCAGCCAAAAGTGATCTTCGCATTACATATATTGGTAACATATCTAAATATGATGGTACTCATAGTAAACTTTACTGATATAACAATCTGATGGCTATGCAAATAAGCCTACTAGGGTCCACTGTTCTCCATTATTGCAATGATAGCAGTCCTCTTAACAAGGAATTCTGTGCCATTAAAACATGTGTAACCAGAGCTATGGCTACCATTAAAACATGTGTAACCAGAGCTATGGCTACCATTAAAACATGTACAACCAGAGCTATGGCTACCATTAAAACATGTATAACTGGAGCTATGGAGCTATGGCTACCATTAAAGCATGTATAAATGGAGCTATGGCTACCATTAAAACATGTATAACCAGAGCTATGACTACCATTAAAACATGTATAACTGGAGTTATGGCTAAACATCAACATGGATGTAAAATTAACAATTGATATTGCACAGTGTTGAGTACAACAAATACCTACAAAAACAGCACATTTGCCGGGGGACAAGCCTTCCCTTTACCCATACATAGTTGCCTGTGTCTATTGCACATCTTTACATATACATACGGTAAGATCATAGCATACTGAAGGTTAGAAGAACCTTCCTTACCTCCATAGTTCCACAGTTGTGCTCTAACCAGTGGAACCTTTGTTTGTATTTATTTATTTATTTGTTTACAAAACTGGGGAATTAACAAATAATGACAATTTCCATTTCTTCAAAATGTCGCTCAAAAACAAACAGCACAACATCCTTCATAATGTTTCTTTACTTTTTCATTTAGCTTGTTTTTATCTGTAACAGAAGGATTGGATCATATCGGGGTTTCAAACCTATTCAGTCCTAACCATTGGGACTTTAGATGGTGTTTCAGACTGACCCTGATTAGCGTGAGACAAGGCACACATAGAGTTGGATTCTAAGTTGATGGTATGTTACTGCTCAAGAGAAACACACACAGAAAGCAACCCCAAACTAGTCTGTGAAAGGTGACAAAAACAATTAATGTGAATGAAAAATGGGGAAGAATAACATGTTGAAATATCATCAGAGCCAGTAGAAAACTAAAACAGAAACAACAATTCTACAATATTCCAAAAATATCTGAGACAATGTGTGACATCCTTAGCAGAAAATGATAGAACTTATGACCATCTTAATATAAAATAACATGGTTCTCATGGTCTAAAACATTTGTGCTGTGTGAAAAGCACAAATTATATATTAGAAAAAACCCTCCGAAAGAAGAATAAACATGGGAATAAACATTTCTCCACATATATGCATTCTGCACAGAGCCATTATATTAGGTGCAGGTCTTTATGATCTTTTCTGCAGACTACACAGCTTGACAGTTAATGAGTTGCATTCTTTTCTTGGTCAGGTATATGTCTGCATCTTTACCTGCAGGCATCTTAATAAAAATATGAGTATACATTATGGCTACCAATACTCTGGGGAAGTGATAACTGCTCTAAAAGGCTTCAATGGCTGCATGATAGTTGGAATATGATGGGAAATGTCATCTCTAAGATTCATAAATACTCTACCATGGATGTTAAGGGCTGTAGCCAAAAGAAGATGTTTCCATGTTCAGAGAAAATGCATTTCAGAGAGACATTAGCTGCAGTGAGGAAAGACCTCATTTCCAGCTAATTTGCATGTCTCTGAATTGCATAGTGTTACCACTGGTACTAATAAGGACTTTCATGTAATAATCACATCTGGTGCCCAATGCATTGTGCTGGCACAGGAATCCCCCTCATTTTGTGTCCCACATACATGCACGCATGCATGAGCACACACACACACACACACACACACACACACACACACACACACACACACACACACACCTCTTACATATTTCTGAAGTTCCTGATGTAGGCTTTTATTTTCCCCTTACCTTTGCAAATGTCCAATTATTCCAGTCAGTCAATAATGCCGTATATTACAGTTTCATTCTTCTTATTCAGAACCTGCGTCATGATCGTGATAAAGTGATGCAGAGTAATATTTAAAAGTTCTTCTTGGTGTTGTCCAATCTGCCATTCAGCTTTCTTTGGAAGTTTTGAGGACAGTCATTTAGAGATATGGCAGCCCCCCCCCCCCCACATGGATACACCCTCATCCCTCTCATTTGTCCCTGATTTTATAAAATATCTCTAATTTTGCCTTTTATACCTTTCCGGTCATAATTGAAAGTTTTAACTTTGGCAATACCAGACACTAGAGTTTCATACTTGGCATTGTTCAGAAAACATGTACTGATACCACACCTGTTATTCTGTGTAGTCTACAGCTAGTGCAGAGGGCTAAAGTGCTGCGTTGTTAATGAGCTACTTCCTAGCAAAGGTCACAGGGTTCAAATTCTTTGTATTCATTGCTAAACCCATTGTTCTAATAACATTTTAAGTGATTAGTAATATTGCATAATGTCTTTGGTTTCTAATGTCTCCATACATATTTTGTGTGGCCAAACCTCCTGTTATTCTGTTAACATTCTAAGTGACTTAGGGTAACATTTAACTCATTCCTTCCAGTACAGCTCTTTTAAGTGTGTACCTTTAACTCCTAGTGGGTGCGGCTAGAGCCTTTTAAAAATTAAGTTTTCACCTTGCAGTTCTAGCAAATACTCATTGATAGAGGTCAAATATCAATACAGTTGTATATCCCATCATGTATGCTTCAAGATAAAAATATTCTGATACCTTGTATGTAGCATGGTTTTGGAATTATTAATGAAAATTTGAACAAGCAATATTTGTCTCCTAGAGGTGCAGTAGGCGGTAACTGTAGAAATGCCTGGAGGTACACTTGGCTGTAATGAGTTAAAATTCCACTGGTATCTAGTGCCCCCCAACAAGTATCGCAAGGCTTGCTCATTAGAGATAGTGCATGCCCCCCGTCTCAAATACACACACACACACACACACACACACACACACACACACACACACACACACACACACACACACACACACGAGCCACCTCTGCCACACTGTCTGCTAAACTGCCTATCACATACCTCTAATGCTTTCTCAATCACTGAAATTGCTGGGTGAATGTGAACTTTTGGCCAAGTTAATTAATGTGACCTGCCATGCTAATTTACACAGCAAAGTCTTTTTCTGAAAAACTTGGCTGAGAAATGCCTTACTGCAGGAATTTCTGGGGGGGGGAGTGCGTCGATAACTAGCATAAGCCATTCCCCTGGAATGACTCATTAGTATGTAACGTGGCCAAAGAGATGACGCACCATGGTGGTCCAACACACCATATGGTCCAGTCTCTAAAGTACAAGGGGTTGTCACCACTGGTAGCAGCCCATGTTAGGACTTTCTGCATGTTGCGGCCCTTTCTGAATCCTTCCCTATTTAAGTTTTACCACCTAGCTGAACATGATACTGAGGAACTTATCACGTTTGCTTGAAATAGCTTTTGTGGAAATGCTGGTATTGTCATAGGTATGATTCTGGAATGCTCAGGACAATACTTCAGTTCCACTGGTACGGGCTAATGCCAAACGCCATGTGGCATTATAAGTGGTACAGATATTTGACATACGGCCGTATCAGCTGTCTGTCCAGTTGATAACTACCCTCTTATACTCAGACACCTAGTTAAAAAGCAGGCATGAGCATACCTGTGGTGTTTTTCACTTGCTAATATGTACTTGGTATTCTGCTGCCCTTCTGTGACTTCCAGGAAATATTTCTGGAAAATAAGATTGCTTCCAAACAGGATCATATTACCTCTGGTTGTTAGGAACCTTCTGGTATTCTCCACTAGGTTTTGCTTCCAAATTTAATTGACAAGACATGCTATTGTTTTAGTATGGAACTTCAGCTGAGGCCCATCAAGCTAGATTTGTTAAGTCATGTCACCTTCTGCACTTCTTGTTTGCAGTACTGTTGGACTTGTGGCTGCAAACCTTATTGAAATGCAGACAGAGGTAGTTTGTGAATATGTTGTAGTTTCTTACCCTTTGTGTGAAATATTTTAAAATGTAGCCTGTAGTCTTTCCATGAAAACTGAACTTTTTATTTAAAAAAAAATCCAATGCACTCATCAGCAAAAGTAAACAAAGAAGGACCAGAGGGAAGAAGGGAGGAAATGGAGGGGTGAAGGATGGAAAGCGAAGAGAGAGAGAAAGCAAAAAAGAAAGGGAGGTGCTAATGTTCCAAATCCACTTTACTCTTTTGTTGTATCTCCTGGTATTTCATATGAAATGATGCTGTAATGTAAGTGTCAAATATACAAATGCATTTAGATCATTAACAAAATTAAGTAGAAAAAAAGTGCTGTACCCTGATTTGAATGCATTTCTTTTCATTCTTCACATTTTATCATTTGAATTCCATTTCTCTGGAAATTCATTTGATTTCCTTTCCGGAAGACCTGTCTGATTCTGGTGAATTTTAAGGCAACTAGAATTTAAAGCCAGTCTTACAGAATGAATTACCCATACTGCCTTGACTTATGGGTTTCATAAATAAGAGCTTTTTTTTCTTCAGATCACCCCAAGTTGTGGAAGATTGTAGTCCTCACTGATACTCTAGTGATCAAGGTACAAGCTCAGGTACCAAAAACATAGCCAGTGGATGGAGGAAGAACGTGAGTGGTCAGTGTTCCTTCACCCATCCCCGGTAGAGAGATGTAGCTCACCTGCCACATATGTTCCAGTAGAAGAGGTTAGTTGTTAACTGTAACAGGAATATTTTATTTATTGATTTGTTTAAATCTTTACAGTTCGATAACTGGGTAGGTGGACTGCTTGTCACACCCTTTTTAGCTATGAACCAGACAAAGTAGTGCATTCCAAAGGCAAACAGGTGCACGGGTCTGTATCAGTTCATCGAAGATTCACTTCACCGAACCTGATTTCATTGACCCCAAACCACCAAACTTCACTTCTGCGAATGTTCACATCAAAAAAAGATTTGACCAGGGAAAGAAAGCACTTGGCCAACACCACAATGGAAATCACACTGCAGTATGTCAAACCCACCTAAGTGGAGGGCTGCACCCCCATAACTATATGTACCAACTCCAAGATTGCACTACAGTGGGGAAAAAGGCAAAGTTGTGATGTTTGCCAACTGCACACTTTCCCTACTTAAATCTTTCGCTGATGTGAACATTCGCAGAAGAGAAGTTTGATGGTTTGAGGTCAATGAAGTCAGGTTCGCTGAAGTGAATCTTTGACAAACTGATATAGACCCCAGGTGCACACACACACACGAAAGAATGGTGGCACAATAAAGGCAATACTTTTGATAAGCATTTAACAGTGTGTCTATTGCAGGATTTATAAAACAGATAAACAAAAGGTAGTGCATTATATAAATTTATACAGTCCACAACACATATAAGAATTTATTTACAGTAGGTACAGTGGCTCCTACATGCAGATATTTGATTTGTCATACTCCTTAGCATAGCACATTAATCAGGATTTGGCATATGGTAACACATACTGGAAGTCCTTGCATTGCAAGCCTTTCCTTGGCAGGGAACTAGCCAGTCACCAAGACAAAAATAAATTATAAAGTGAACCAAACAGTTATGGGTGATGGCCAGACCACAGTGTGTTTGACTATTGTCCCATAATTACCCATAACAGTAGATGTTTACATTTCTTCACTGCTGCATTAGCAGCACCCACCCACCACCCCCCTTTGTAGATAGTTGAGGTGGGACACAACCTCTTTGTTAGGGTTGTTATTGCTGTTTTTGTTTGGATGATTTTTATGGTGACTGATTATTGATTGTTGGGTCAGGTTGAGTGTACCTACCTTTCTCTGGGCAGTAAAATCCTGAAGATTTACCTCACTCTGGTTTCTGATAAACTTCCCACCAAAAAAAACAACCAGAATGAATGAGAGGAATAGGAGTTAGAACTTTGGCAAGCTGTCAAGTTGCTGTGTCCTTGGTAGGACACTTTCCGTAGGCTACTACAGCAGTGAAGAAATTCAAACGTCTACCATTATGGGTATGTAGGACTTACACAACTATGCTTGCCACCAAATAGCAGAGAAATAAACACTGTCTAACACTATCATGTATGATAAAAACCTTCCATATCGCTGTACTACAAAACATACATTTCCAAGACCAACACTTGCTAAAAGGCTTAGTTTAAAGTATGTCTAACCCAAAAATGTACCCAAAGTACTTTTAAAAAATGTAGTGAAACATGGCATGGCACAAGAAAAAATATGAAAACCAGCACACAGAATATTGGAAGCACATTTCAAATTGTAGTGAGGTCTTAGAAACCACTAAGTAGTGCCTGAACTGCTGAAGGCAGCAGGGACATTACATCATGAATATCTAATCACGTCTTCTGTACATGTGTATATTTTATTACTTAGGAAACATGGCCCATGGAAGAATGATAGTAACATTTTAAGTGGAAGATGGTGAGCCAGTGAGCAAACTTACATCCCACAACTTCCGAAATCCCATTCCTCCACCAGCAACACATGCAATGTGCACCATATATGTGTATTCAGTCATCCCCACAGGAATTCACATTATCATTACAAGATTGCTTTCTTTTCACTATAAGAATGTTGCAGAAGAGCTTTCCCTTGTAATGGAAGAAACGGATTCTGTCTTCCTACCCCTACCAGAACAACGTTAGTCTATATATAAATCACAGAGATGAAATGTTTCAGTAAATGTAAAGGTTCTAACAGGAAGAATGAAAGCAATACTTCTTTCCACTTGCATGCCTAGTAACGGGAAGGGTTTTATATGATTTAAATACACCTTCTTTCTTCCCAACATTGAAATAATGAGATTCCTTCCATTATGTCATTATTTTGGGGTTTTTTTTCAGTGCACATATAGGAAAATCCATTTTCTCCTAAAAAAGAGAGAGAGGGAGACAGACAGATTATGGTCTTCCCATGTACAAAGTGATTATTATTCTTTGGTTACCTAGGATTTATGCAAGTCATCCCAGGCTGATTCTGTGCTTCATTTTTCAACATCTTTTAACTAAAATGGGAGAGGTGTCATTTTTGTATCCTTACCAGGTTGATATGAGTTTTTTTTGTTGTTGTTGCTAGATAAAAATAGCTACAAGTACCTTAACATGCAGCATATTGAATTATTATTACATTCACAGCTTTTTTTTATCAAAGTTTCCATGGGCTCTGTATAGCTTTCCACCTGTTTTAGCAGGAGTGTTATCAAAAGAAAAGTAGAGACAGAAGGAAAGATAATGTAGTTACTACTTTGGACAAAATAAGAGTTCTTATGCTAATATCTGCATGCCGTATAGCTCATGCGTCAACATGAAGGGCATAATTCAAAGCATCGTCTTAGAAAGGTGATGTTATACTTTATTTAGTGTTCTACTGACACAAATAAAATAGTTATAATGAGACTGATGTGTTTCACAAACATTTTATTAAGTCGGTGCTAAACAGTTAATTCTTAGGTTCATAGGTAAGAATTAGGTTAACTGCCCTTGTGGGCCATTTTAAGCCTAGCCAATATCCATTTTTATGTTTGACATAAAAATCACAAAACGGTCGACTCCTCCACAAAAACCAATAAATCCAAAGAAAGAGTCAAGAGGAGTTCAGAAGCAGTCCACCACTCAGTTTCTGCACAAAATGAACGCTTTATTAACCATCCGCGTTTTCGTCCCCAATGGACTTCATCAGATACATAAACCCTAGTAAACATTCATTAATATACTTTATTTCATTTCATTTAACCAATCATTTGATACTTGTTGGTTCAAACTAACAAATGAACTTGCTTTATCAATTAACAATTAATTAAACTTCTTATTTATTTAAATAACACTATATGCATTAATTTAAAATCAAATAAATTATTTAACAATCTTTAATAATTAAATACTTTAAAAGAACATTTTCCAATAGTTAAAAACATCACTGTGGTTTGTTTTTTTTAAAAAAATATAAAAAAATAAATAAACTGTATATATTTTTCTTTTTATAAATTATTTCATGAAACCCATTTTACAGTTTGACATAACCTATCCCATTTGGTAAGAGATTGGTCTTACCCATCCCATGGTCGATAATTATTATTACCCTAATGAGGATAACTGGGATCATACCATAGATAATTTGAAGGGACCCCAGCATGGGATAAAGCATTTGGGGGCTGCATCTGTCCATTAGTAGTACAGGGGCAGTCCTGGGTTAAATATTTATGAGGTTCAAGGTCTTCTTTCTATATATCTGTAAGTTCTCCAGTAGAAGTTTATTTTATATAGTATATACTTTACCTGTTTTTCTAATTTTTAACATTTGCTTGTTTAAATGTTATTGATTTGAAGTACTTTGCAATAAAGCACTATACCAGACATAAAATTGAGTTTATATGCTATTATATAAATATCAAAAATGGTTCTTTGTTTTCATTTAGGTCAGTATTATCACACTGTAACATCTGTAGTTCCAAAAAAGAGAAGATCTTAAAACCATTTTATATGTATCAGGTCTCAGTAGATTCCAAATCCATGTTCAGAATGATAATTCAGAGGATTCTGTTTTCTTAGATAAGACAGGACAGTTTTCAATCAGGACAGGGTCAGAGCAATATTGATAACAAGATAGTTACATGATGTACAAGCTAACAAGGAGAAATCGGACTCTTCAACCTCTGCAACGAAATACTTCAGATATGAGCAATAACCTTGCTAGGTCATATTCCACAGGTAAAAATCCAGCTAACAGACAGTATCATCAGGAAAGTAATCTTGGTTATTGACGGGAAGCTGAATACTCCATTCTTCTGACATTTTTCACAGATATGAGATCTCCCAAGAATGATCCTCTTTCCTAGATATTACACCAGTTGAGTTTTGCCCTGCAATTGTTCAGACAATTTAAAAATAGATGTTGTTCTTTTTCTGGGCACAGAGCTTAATGTATGCCTTCCCTCATTTTCCTTTACTACAGAAAGTGCTTTTCAAATGAAAACATGAAAAGATTGATATAATTTTGGTAGCTCTGTCTTAGCCAAACTAACTGTGATATCCTCTATTAATAATGAGACTAATGTCTCCTTGACTACGGCCGTTACTTCCACAGAAGTCCATAATGCCCAATCAATGAGGAGAGGCAAGATACTAAATACATGAAGTCTATATCTATCAATCTAAAATATGCAGCTTCTTTACTTCAGAATATTTAAATATCTCAAAGAAAGTGAAGGGGCTGCTATCTCCATTTCTTACATACACAAAGATATGTATTACTTGAAATGTGTCACCAAAACTGCATACTTTGCAATGTCTGTTACCAAAGTTAGTAGAGTGTCTAAATTTTACTTGATTCAAAATGTATGGTTCTATTGTCTCTTGTACACTGGTAGTTCTATATAGTGGAAATTATGTATTGTTACTATTATGCAAAAAGCCCAGAATTTCCAGACAAAAGATATATGAAAAGATTAAGAGAGAAATTAGAAGAAAGAAAAATACTTCCACAAGAAAAACTGTCAGTCAGAAGCTTCAAATAAAAAATGTATGTTCATTGATACAACAGATCCATGAAGAAAATCTATATAGACCAAGAAACCTTGTGCCATTTAGAAAACAAAGAGACTGAAGAAGTGCAAACATTTAAAGAACAAAATTTAGAGATGTTTGAAGAGTATCAAAAAGATATGTGGACATGGGAAAGAGAGATCTGATATGGTGCAATATTTATGCAAAGGAGAAAGCCAAATTAATACAAAAAAGGCAGCCCCAACGATATTTGAAAAGAAATATAGGCAAAGGCATCCAGATATGGAAAATTTTACAATAAAAACAAAATAAAATAACAAAGAGGGAATTTAGAACGGAACATTCATCAAGTAGAAGTTAAAAAATTAGAAGCTGAAATTATGGAATATTTGCAAAGTGGAGGATTCAGGGTAGAAAGTCTAACACAGGTCATATCACAGCATGATGGAACAACTAGTCCCCAAAGTAAGGAGAAACAAGAGGAGCAGGAGACATCTGAAGAAGAAATATGGACATGGGAAAGAAAAAGATTTAATATGGTGCAATATTTATGCAAAGGAGAAAGCAAAACTAATCAGTGCAAAAAGAGCAGCACCAAAGATATATGAAGAGAAATACAGACAAAGACATCTAGATATGAAAAATTTTACAATACAAAAAAAAAAAAGAAAAAAGAAAACAGAGGAAAAGTAGAAAAGACGATTAGTAATGGAGAACTTAAAGAAAAAGGTTATGGATTACCTGAAAAATGAAAGATTTAGTGTAAAAAATTTAACTTAGAGATAACAATACAACAGGATAGAGCAATGGATACCCAAATTAAGGATAAATCAGTGGAGCAGGAACCATCTACACAGTTGACATATGAAGATACTCTGGAGACTCCCACAGGAAACCAATGCAAAGGTTCAGTTGGGGTTATACAGCAAGGGAAAGAACTGGAAACTCTGACAACTCTGACACAGTCAATGCCATGGAGTGATAGGCCAGTGAGTTCCCATATGAAAGAGCAACAGATGACACAGGATAAAATTGAAGAGAACATGGCACAGGATGAAGCTCTGGAACTTTCTATAGAATGCCCACATGAAATGGCGAACAAAGAATGTGCCCTCAGTTTAGAAGAAAATGATCTAAGTGAAGAGTTGCTTGATTTAGTAGAGATGGATAGACATACTAAGATCAATCAAAGAAATAGACTGCAGAAAGCCAATAAAACCCAAAAAGTTAGAAGTTTGATAAAACAAATGAACACAGTAATTAGGACTCTCCATAGAGATTCATGCGATACAACAGAAGTAAATAGGATACATTACTATGCAGCCAAATAAATAACAGATAAAGTCCTACCACAAGAACACAGGGTAGTAAGGGAAAGGACGGAGAGAAATCAAATGTCATCATGGATGTATCGAATAGAGAAAACTATAAAGTAATTAAGACAAGAAGTGTCACTGTTAGAAGAGTATAGAAGAGGGAACAGATCAACAAAAATACTCAGAAAGATAGATGTGATAAAAGCAAGCAATGCGCAGTATTATAATGGATCAGGATTTATCATGCACTATCACAAATAATAAACTAAAAATATCAGCACAGGCAGAAAAACTTAGAAGATACACAGATAAATATAAAGTACAAAATAAGCAATTTATTGATGACTCAAAAAAGTTTTATACAGAATTTGGGAAACAAGGTAAAAGAAATTGAAAGACCAACAAAAAAGAAGAAATAGATACAGTTTGGAGAAGTATTTATGCAGATCTTGTGGAACATAACAAAGATGCTAAATGGACAGAAGAAGTAAAAGAAAGAATAAGAAGTTCAAAGGTACAGGATATGAAATGGGAAGAAGTAACATCCAGAGATTGAAACAAAGTTAAGAAAAGCCTCTAACTGGAAAACCCCAGACCCAGATGCAATACTTCACTTCTGGCTAAAAAGTATTAACATCTTTGCACAAAGATTTAGCCATGAATAAGAATTAGTTATATGCGCACCCCAAACAGACACCAACTTGGCTAACAACAGGAAACACAATGCTCCTACTTAAGAGTGAACATGCAAGCTTTCCTAAAAAACTTAGACCAATAACTTGCCTTCTGATGACATATAAACTATACATGGGAATTGATGCTGACTGAGTTTATAGTCATTTAGAAGAAAACTCAATTATGGCACTAGAACAAAAGGGTAATAAAAGAAAGTCATATGGAACAAAAGATCATTTATTGTTAAATAAAGTCATAGTGAAAAACTGTAAAAAGGGTAAAAATCTAAGTATGGCATGGATAGACTACAAAAAACATTTGACAGTATCCCACATTCATGGATAAAAGAGTACTCAGAAATGTATAAGATACACCCTACACTGATAAACTACACTGCAGCGGTCATGAAACTGTGGCAAACCACTTTGCAGTTAAGCCATGATAAAGGGCAAATTATTATTCCAGAGATAAAAATCCAAAGGCAGATATTCCAGGGTGACTCTCTGTCACAGCTGCTGTTTTGCCTTGCCCTTAACCCATTAAGCTGTTGGCTTAACAGATTAGGTCATGGCTATAATTTGGCTCACAGAAAGCAAAAAAGTGTAAAGACTTCTCATTTTCTGTTTGTTGATGATTTAAAACTGTACAGCTCATCAGATGAGGAACTGAAGACACAACTGCAATTAGTCAAAATTTTTTCAGATGATATAAGAATGTCATTTGGTCTTGATAAATGTGCAAAAGCAACCTTTAAAGCAGGAAAGCTGCAGCACCAATAAAACCTCAGTTTAGGACAAGAATGTGATATAAAAGAACCTGAGCAAGAGGGAGTATATAAATATTTGGGAATTGATGAAGGATCAACAGTAAAACATGAACAAATGCAAATAAAACTCAGTAAGGAATATTTTAGAAGACTTAAATTAATCCTGAAAACAGTGTTGTCATTTAGGAACAAAGTTCAAGCTATTAACCAGTTTGCTCTTCCTGTACTAACTTACAGTTTTGGAGTGATTGACTGGCCCCAAAAGGTGTTGGATAGGTTAGACAGGAAAACAAGAAGGATGCTTCATGCTCATAAAATGATTTATAAAAATCAGTGCATACCAAGATTATATATTCCCCATTCCGGAGGAAGTATGGGCCTCCTTGAAATTGAGTACATGTATAGATCTGCAGTCATTGGACTGCATACATATCTGCTGACCTCACAAGACCCAAACAGTGAAAGTTTTGAAACATGAGGAGAATAAATCTAAGATGACTTCCCTTCTTAGTCTAGCAGAAGAATATCGGCGTGAAGTGGGAATGGAAATCAAACTAGAAGTAGATAAAAATCAGGCAGCAACTGAATGTGCCAAAAAGCAAAAGAAAGAATATAAGGTGAAGGATCAGATGAGAAGGCAAGAAATGCAGAAAATGCATAAATATAGTTGCAAGTATAGAAAACATCTGGAAGTTGATCAGGATCATGTTCATGTTCATGTTAATCAGTATCGAATGAAGGAGCGAATTCAAACCAAAGGATGAAAAGTTAATATTGGCAGCCCAAGATAGTGGACTACATCCACGTTGGTTTACGAAGTCCATTGAACATGTGGGAGAAACAGACAAATGTAGGTTTCGTAAAACAGAATTGGAAACAATTGCACACGTTGCTGCTGGTTGTGACATACCAATGGCAGAAGGACTGTATAGTGAAAAGCATAATAATGTGGCAAGACGGTTGCACTGGAGATTTTGCAAACATTATAATAATGACGTAGCTGAAAAACACTGGAAACATGAGCCACAAGGCATCATAGTAAATGATGAAGTCTGCATCACATGGGATCATCCATTACCAACAGTTTAAAAGATAAATGCGAGAAAACCAGATATAATGGTCCATGAAAAGAAGACAAAAGAAGCATTGATCATTGAAATAACTACACACAGTGACTACAGTGTCTTGTGTGTAGAGAGACACAAAGTCATAAAATATCAGGTTTTGCAGGCAGAAATGAGATTAATGTGGAAGAAAGATACCCAGACAGTTCCAATAGTAGTAGGAGCAATGGGTCTTATAAAAAAAGAGTCTACAATCATATTTAGATATATTACTGATACATGCAACTCCATACGAATTGCAGGAGGAGTCATTACTGAGTACATTGCTGGTGCTGCGAAAAGCACTTCTGGCTAACAGCAAAGACTGAAACAATACTAATTTCATGAACTTTAATCATACTCTGACTTAGGATTGGGGTCCATTCCCATCATGGTATTAGAAACCCAAAAGATCTGGAGAAATTTAAAAATAAACTATAACACATTGACATTCTTTTAATCCCTGCTTGAAAGGGAGCTTGTACTTTAAGTCCAGCACAAGGACATATACCTTTCTTTTGGACTTAAACTTTATGTTGGACAAAGCTGATGTACTTCCTTTTCGAACTATCAGATAAAGCTAACGTATCTTCTGTAAAAAAGAACCTTTCTGGCTTTTGTTAGGAATTACAAGCTTTAATGTGTAAACCTTTATATTTGGTTTTTCTGAAGAGTACCTCAAAGTCATTCTTTCATATTAAATTGTATCAGGAACAGCTCTCAAGTAGAGCATACAAATCCTTATCTTCTGTCTAACTTACTTGCGTAGAATAATATCTGTCAACCTCTAGCCACCAGAATCAGGGGCAATCAGAAACACTTTTTAAATATTAAAATTGTTAACATGAGAAGTTGACAGAATGTGAATTAACTGAATTTATTGAAGTAGAAGAAGTCTATAACTTTAATTATGGTCATTATTTATTAAATGTAATCCACCATCTTTTCTTCCAATATTGCCAGTTTTTGGAGGGATTTTTAGCATAGTGGTCATGGTGTTTACCTTACAATCACAAGGCACAGGGTTTGACTTCCACATGAGATAATTAGAAGGCTTCAAATGGCCCATAAGGGCAGTTAGCCTAGTACTAATCTATGATTGGCAAGGCTTCAAATGGCCCATAAGGGCAGTTAGCCTAGTACTAATCTATGATTGGCAAGGCTTCAAATGGCCCATAAGGGCAGTTAGCCTAGTACTAATCTATGATTGGCAAGGCTTCAAATGGCCCATAAGGGCAGTTAGCCTAGTACTAATCTATGATTGGCAAGGCTTCAAATGGCCCATAAGGGCAGTTAGCCTAGTACTAATCTATGATTGGCAAGGCTTCAAATGGCCCATAAGGGCAGTTAGCCTAGTACTAATCTATGATTGGCAAGGCTTCAAATGGCCCATAAGGGCAGTTAGCCTAGTACTAATCTATGAACTAATCTATGACACAGCAAAGTTTTGAGCCAAAATCAGGAACATCCCTGGAAATCAAGGAAAGCTGAGAGGTAACAAGTAACATATAACACCATTTCCATTTTCTGAACAGACAATTCAGACATGATAATAAGAGGATTAATGAATTAAAAAAAAAAACTGAAAATATTTTGTTTTACTGATGAAAGAAGGCTTACCAGTCAGTAGTACATTTGCTTCTAAAGACTTTGACATCAGAATTCCCATTTGCTATGAGAGGTGAGTGGTACCTTTGAACATGTAGCTTATCTTTGAGAAGTAATTTGTTTTACTGCATTCCGGTAAAAGATAAAATGAAAATACTGTTAGTTATTGCAATATTCAGTGCTTTGCTGTTTGAACCTGATTGGTTTAACCATGTCAAAATCATCAGTTTAAGAATGTGTTGAATGTGAAATCCTACTTCTTCAGTAATGTCTTGGCTGCTATACATTTCTACATTATGTCAATAAATTGAATATAGATTTTTTTTACATGGTGTAAGTGTGTTCAATGCCCCTTGCATATTATAAGCCTGCTTATAATTATCTAGGATGTTGTGGTGTCATGTTGCTTCCTCTCTGTCAAAGGATAAAGTACTTACTGGGAATGTAACCCAAATATTATAATTTATTTTTACGGTGACCCCCCCCCCCAAAAAAAAAGATAGTACAGTTGCTTGTAACCATACTTATTTTGATAGTACATCTTAGAAGAAAGGTTACTATAACAGTAAGGATACCCTCCCTCCAGCCACCTAAGAAGGGTGTATACAATTTATTACCGGTTACTATAACAGTAAGGATACCCTCCCTCCAGCCACCTAAGAAGGGTGTATACAGTTTATTACAGGTTACTATAACAGTAAGGATACCCTCCCTCCAGCCACCTAAGAAGGGTGTATACAGTTTATTATAATGTTTTTTAAACAACTGCATAACTGCAGTTTCTGATAAAGTACAGTTATATAAGTTGAACTTACCTTCAAAATAGAAGTTTGAATGATCACTGCTGTAGTAGCCTTAATTATATAGGTTCTAGCCTGCCAAGGATTCAAGAGCCAGCCAGCTTCCAAAGTTTTAGACACCTTCCATGTGCTCAAACCATCAAGCAGCTCTAGCTGAGCTGACTAAAAGACAAGTTTGGGCGCAAAGCCATTCAGAGCTTTCCTGCCAACATAGAGAGGGAGGCTGAGTCCTGAAAGGACAAGGCTAAGAATAACAAAAAATGAAATGTCCACACTTTAGCATAAAAAGCACACCAAAAAAATGAGGGGAATGGAGGATGGGATTGGCAACTGCAGCAGTGAACATTTGAACATCTACTGTTACGGTAAAGTAGCCTTAGCTAGATGAGTAGATTACCATAGCTAACTATATTTGGGAGGAGGAAGGAGAAGGGTCCAGGAGCCTCCTGGATAAGGGTCGTAGCAAAGCAAGATCTAGACCTAGAGAAGGAATCCAGCTTATAGTGCTTTGTAAGAGTATATACAGAGGGCCAAGTATCAGCTTTTAGAATACTTCTAGAATCAAACACTTGCCAAAAAGTCATAAAAAAGCCACATTCCTTATAGAGTGGTCCTTGACCCTGCCTAGAAAAGATTTGTCATGGTGAGTATAACAAAAGGTAAAAGCCTTAGACAACTCTTTGGAAACAGTGTTTTGGCACCGGTTGTCCCTACTTACCTTCACAAGAAATGAACAATTAATTCAATGATTTAAAAGATTTAGTTCTGTCAAAATAGAGCCTGAGTTGTCTAGGGACATCGAAGGAATGGAGTATCCTTCCTCCCTCATTTTTAGATTCATGAAAGAAAACAAGGAGATGGATAGTTTGACTTAAAGTAAACTTGGATGCTACTTTAAGAACAAACAATGTATCAGTTCGCAAAGAAACCCTGTCCTTGTGCAAAATGAGGTAAGGTTGATTCACCATTACAACTTGCAACTCAAATACCCTTCTTGCAAAGGTCAGAGCAATCACTAAAGCTGTTTTCCTTGTTAAACTTCAAGGCATCCATATTAGCTGGTTCAAATGGAGCAAGTGTTAGTTTCCACTAACACAAAACTGAGGTCCCAAGGAAGGGCCACCAGTTTACTTGGAGGCCTCTTATGCAAACCCCCTGTCAAGAACATTTTGATATGCAACTATCTTGAAAGAGGACAATCCATGGGCAGACATGCTAAAATGACCAATAAATGAACTTTGATAGAGGAATAAAAAAGGCCATAGGATAGTAACTCACACAAATGTTGTAAAACAAGAGAACAGCTAGCCTGAATGGATGCTGGTTTTATTGTTGGCACCAAGTGGAAGACCTTTTCAATCTGATAATATATGATTTTCTAGTAGCAGGCATTCCTGCCTTCATTAATATCTGCTGCACATCCTCAGGAAACAGGTGCCTAAAAGGAATAGTCAACTGAAAATGATTGATGATGTTGTTGTTATTGTTACTTTTCTTCCGTCTTTTCCCGGTTAGGGGTCGCCACAGCAGAACTCCAGTCTGCTAATGATTGGCAGTCGATTTTTATGGTGCCAAGGTGCCAACCTGATGCCCAACCTTCAATGAAGGCATGCCCATTCACGCATGTCTTGCGAACGCCACTAGACTGCAGGGAGGACATGCAGACTCCACACAGAAGGCGCTTCAGCCGAGAATCGAACAGTAGGGTGTATCAAACCTCCTGTTCTTAAATGAGAAGATCCATTCTGTGAGGACCTTTTGGTAATTGCCCCTGGCCATTTCTAAAAGAAGGGAGAATATTGGCTGTCTGGACCAGAAGGGAGTCACCACAATGATCTTGGGGGACTCTTTATGAATCTTCATACATACCCTGGATATTAGTGAATAGGGAATCAGGAAAATTCCTGTCCAAAGAAAAGAAAAGGCATTTGTCTTCCAGGACTTCTTGCATAGAGTCATGCAACAAAATTGTGCCAATTGATTGTTCAGAGTGTAGGCAAAGAGGTCTAATTGAGGAACTCCCCACAAATGGATGAAATCTTGGAAGACCTCCAGATCTAGTTTACAGTCATGAGGTCCTTCTCAGTTTATCTGCCACACAGTTTTGTTCTGACAGAATGTAGGATGCCTGTAGAGTGAGAATGTGCTGTGCATCTATATCCCAAGCTAACATGGCTAGTCTGCAAACAGGGTATGACCTGGTTCCTCCTTGCTTGTTGATGTACTACATGACTGTGGCATTGTCTGTAACCACTTGAAGAGGTATTGGAGACCAAAGATGGTTCAGAGAACTGAGAGTCTTGATCCAGGCAAGCATCTCCTTGATATTTATTTACTTTCATCTATCCTTAGTGTCCCACATCCCCTGCACTTATATCTTTCCTGAAACTGCTCCCCAAGGAAAGTCTGAAGCATCTGTGGTGGACTGTCTGCTTGGGAGCAGGGAAAAAGAAGGGAAGACCTTGATTTAAGAATATTCATTGTCTCCACCAACTGGTTTCTCTTCTGACAAACCCCAGTACTGGGATCTGAAAAGATAAAGGGTGTTGATGCTGGGACCAAAGAATTTCCGATACATTTTTATCTTGCTCATATGAAGTCTTGCTAGGGGTATCATGAGAATCATAGATGCAGTGAGACCCAAAATTCTGAAGTATTATCTTGCAGTGACTGAAAACTGAGTGGAAAACCTTAGAAATAGATCTAAATAAAGATCTATTTTTTTCTGTGGAAGAAAAGGGATGTATCCAGTTGACATCCAAGGAATACAATCCTGTGTGAGGGAGTTAAGAAAGACATTTGAATGTTCTCTTGGAATCCCAGCTTGTGCAAGAGATCTCTCACCCAAGAGAGAGATTCCTGGCATTTTGAAAAAGACTCTACAAAGATAAGCAAGTGATCTAAATACAGAAAAAATGTGGATACCCTGTAGCCTGCAATGACTTTAACTGGAGCTAGACAATTTTTGAACACACTTGGAAGAATAGTCCAAAAGGTAAGGCAGAGAACTGATAATGTAATCCAGACACACAAAACCTTAAGATACGCTCGAAGTCTGGATGAATATGAATGTGATGATAAGCATCTTAGAAGTCTAGTTTTACCAGGAAACTTGAAAGGGGGAGAAGAGTTAACAGTTTGTAAAGTGACATCATTTTGAATTTGGCCACTATCACAAACAGGTTTAGGAAAGAAAGATCCAGAACTGGTCTCCACACATTTTCTTTCTTTGGGACTAGGAACATCCTTAAATAAAACCCTTCCCCACCTAGGAAAGAGGAACTGGTTCTATCACTCCTTGGGGCAGCTTGTGATGAAGAACAGTTGGAAACAAAACAGTCTGATCTGCAGGATGAGGACTGACTCCCTGAAAAGGATGGATTTCCTCACACTGTCATTTCCATGATGAATGATTTTCAGAATCTATTTGTCTGAAACAATCTGTTGCCAAAGAGAAAAATGGAGCTTCAGACTTTCTGGCCAAGGTGAGAGTGGGTCACAAGGTCTCTTGAACAGTCATTTAAACTTGTTGGAGTTTCCTTGGTTTTAGGAGGTTTGAGACTTATTTTTGGAACCTCCTTTCCACTTCTTTTTAAACATCTGTTTACCTGAATTCTGTGGAGACTGTTCATTCTGTTTTTTGCTGAAACTGGATGAGTAGAAAGAAAATCCCTTAGACAATTTGGGAAAGAAGGGCTGAAAAATCTTAAGAGAGTCCCTGGATCAGCTTTCCCCTTTTATCATATTTTTTGATCACCTCTGTAGCAGAGGGGCCAAACACTAAATCCCTATCCAAGGGAGAAGTTAAAATCTCATGTTTAATATCCGAAGGGTTCTAAGAATGCAGCCAAGCAACCCTCCTTAAAATCATACCAGTAGTCAGAGCCCTAAAAGACGTATCAACAGAGTCATACACACACACTGCAAACAATGAGTGTAAAAGACGAAACTAAGTTATTTATAGCACTTTTTTCCTCACAATAAGAAAATGCAGATAAAGCATTCCTCATACTTTCACAATTTGTCTGAGCATACTAATATACAAACATGACAATTCAAAATTCTGAAAAACAAAGTTGCAGATGTATACTCTTTTTTTCCATACCTGTCAATGGTTTTCCCATCCTTATTAGAAAGAGTAGGATTGGAATTAACTAAGTGCTTAGCAGCACTGGAGTCAACTAAGGCTGTAGCTGATGAGTCAGGTATGGAAATAGTGTATACATTTTTAAAAGACTGTGGAACCTTATACATTCTATCTGCTGTGTTAGGGACACATGGCTGACTATCAGGAAAGTTGCAGACAGTAAGACACACATCCTGTAAAGAGAGAACAGGAGAAATGGGTGTAGTTTCTGGTAAATCATTCTGTAAGAATTCATAGTACTTTTTGAGGGACTGTTAAACCTCAGTGTTCTCCCACTGAAAACAGGTACATTATAGCAATAGTCTCAGAGAAAGAGAATCCCACAGGGAGAAAAAGAAAGTGAGCTATCCTCTGCGTCTGAATCAGAACTCTGAGGGCAAAAGCCTGAGTTTGTCCCTGGATCTCCCTGTTCAGATTCAGAATCTTGAATTTCTTCAGGAAAGGTGGCATCCCACTTTCTTTTTCAGGGAACTATTCTAAAAGAAGGATCAAAACCTTGGATAAAACTCTGAGCCAGTCCCAGTACACTACTCCTATTCAAAGGAATTTGGTTTCTGTTTCTTTTTGAAAGGAAAATTGGGGCCATCTGTGTTACTTACGGTAGCCTCTGTTTCCCCAGGGATGGACACATCATTCTGACACAACAGGGAAACATTCCCTGTTCCCTCTACCAGGACTGACAAGAGTGGTTCTCCCTTGCCCACTGAGGGGACCTCAGCAGCCACAGAGGACATGGCTAACCCCTGTTCCATAGTGGCTATAGGTGCTATGCCAGAGAGATCCCAAAGATGAGTGGTCTGAGGTACAACAAATGGCCACAGCAGAGTCACCCACCTGTGGCTGAGGCAAATTGCGTGACTGCTATGGTGGCAATGATTGTTCTCTTAACTTTTTCTTTTTGTGGCTGGAAGAAGAACTGATCATGGAAATGACAAACTGCTCCATGGTCAAGCCTAAAATGGTGCCTCTATCCTGGGGAAAACAAGCAACAATGCCAGTAAAACTACCACTCCACAAAAGTTACATTTATTATAGAAAAACACAGCAAAAGGAATTTTCAAACACTATGGCAGCCCTACAACCTTTAAATAAACAAAATTTCTCCACAGAAAATAGTTTATCAGTTACATAATACTACTTTTAAAATTACAGAAATGAGTGCTCCATTTAAACGTACATTGTAGTCTCAAGACAATCTGTTAAACTACAACACTCCTAGATTTAAAATAACTTTCCTGGAGAGGAAAGTAATAAAACATCAGTAAAAAGTAAGAAAAATTGAAGTTTTTCCCCCCCAAAGAGACTTTTCTGCCCAACTAAGTAAAGCACAAGCCAACTCTTGATCCTAAAAAACATCAGAGGAGTTTAATGTTTGGTGGCAGTAAAGCTCTGGGGGGCTTCGTGGATGATGTCCTGATGCTTTGGAAGTTGTCCAGCTGTTATATCCCTGGCAGAATATAACCCACATAGCTATAGCTACGGCAGCGGTGATCAATATGAAGAGCATCATTGCTAATAAGTTTTATCTTAAATACAGTAGCTGACTATACATAAATCCTTATGAAGAGTAAAGAGAGCTTCTAACAATGATGGCTGTATATGAGTACTTCACCTGCTAACCCTGGTACAATGATGGCTATATATGAGTACTTCACCTGCTAACCAGGGTACAATGATGGCTATATATGAGTACTTCACCCGTTATCCATGGTACAATGATGGCTATATATATATAAGTACTTCACCCATTATCCATGGTACAATGATGGCTATATATGAGTACTTCACCCATTAACCATGATACAATGATGGCTCTATATGAGTACTTCACCTGCTAACCATGGTACAACGATGGCTATATATGAGTACCTCACCCATTAACCATGGTATAATGATGGCTATATATGAGTACTTCACCCGTTATCCATGGTACAATGATGGCTATATATGAGTACTTCACCCATTAACCATGGTACAATGATGGCTATATATGAGTACTTCACCTGCTGACCATGGTACAATGATGGCTATATATGAGTACTTCACCCATTAACTGTGGTACAGTGATGGCTATATATGAGTACTAAATCCTGCTAACCATGGTACAATGATGGCAATATATGAGTACTTCACCTGCTAACCATCGTGCAATGATGGCTATATATGAGTACTTCACCCATTAACCATGGTACAATGATGGCTATATATGAGTACTTCACCCATTAACAATGGTACAGTGATGACTATATATGTGTATTTCACCCATTAACCATGGTACAATGATGGCTATGTATGAGTACTTCACCCATTAACCACGGTACAATGATGGCTATATATGAGTACTTCACCCATTAACCATGGTACAATGATGGCTATATATGAGTACTTCACCTGCTACCCATGGTACAACGATGGCTATATATGAGTACCTCACCCATTAACCATGGTATAATGATGGCTATATATGAGTACTTCACCCGTTAACCATAGTACAATGATGGCTATATATGAGTACTTCACCCATTGACTATGGTACCATGAAACACTGGAGTGAGGCCAGAACAGGTGTTCACAAGAACAGAGGGGATTCAGACAAAAACTTCAGCTAAGAAAGAGGACACACAAGATGGGAAATCACAATTGGTTTACTGTTGCAGTATCCTTTATTAATTAGAAGTGTACCCTATTTGCAGTTCTGGGGGAATATAATTATGTGACAGAGAATGGATAAAATAATTTGAGTTAAACTGGTGTATTAAATGACAGGCTCAAATAGTAATAAATCCACTACAGATGAATATCAGCCAGCCTTATGGGAAGAAGCCAAGTAAATATTTGCAGAAGACATAAGGAAATTAAAAGACATAAAGGTAAGAGCTGAACTAGAGCCAATGTGATCCTATAATTCATCAAGGGTATGTCAGTCCCTAAAATAATGTTAACTAAATGTGTTGTAATATTCTGGAGTATTATCTGAGGTAAAAGCAGAGAATGGTCTACATTCAGACATCTAGTGCTGAAGAAAGGCAGACTGGAAAAAAATGGCATATGTTAATATTTCAGCATTACTAACAGTCTTGTACTAGAGTCTGCAAAAAAAGAGAAACTTTTTATGGGAATACAGTTTCATAAATGAATTAAGAAACAGGGGCATGTGCAAACTGGAAATTCTTCTAAGAAGTTTAGTTGTTAATATGCATAATGAATTCTTTGACTATCATAGCCTGACTTTTGAAAAGGCCTTGACAAAAATTATTTGCCAGCAAGGAATTCTGAATATGCAGTGTTGCTTAGACGTTTCTCTAGAGCGGGGTTACAAAATGTCAAAAATGCAATACTATGCAAACTTAAAGTTGTAGACAAGCTAAAAGAACATGAAATTTTTTTGTAAATAGAAACAAAATGTGATCTTTTATTCAAAGATGAAATTATAGACTTGTAATTAATATGATGGACTCCATGTGTCACAAGATAAGTTAAAAGCTGTGTTATGAACATCTACACTTCAGAATATTTATGCCTGTGATCATACTCAGGACTGATAACTTATTAAGCTTCTTAAATTTTTAGACAGCTAAAACTTAAGTTACCCACTTTCATATCTAACTGCTCAGTACACAGTGCAGTGTTTAAGATAAACATTTTTTTATCTAACCTTTAAGCATCTATTGCAAGACCACCAGTTATTGGAGGGCCCAAATTCGGCCTCTCAGTAGTCATCTTGGGATTAGTGCTTCTGTTTTGTCCTGGTGAGAGAAGGAGTACAGGGACATTATTTCCTGGAAACTGCTGATCACCAGAAAGCCTAATAACTGCTTTATAGGTGACATCTTGGAATCTGTACTTAGATTCGGATCCTGGTGAGAGAAGGAGCAGAGTGCATTGATTCCTGACTGCTTCTGGTTGGAGAGTGAGTGCCTGTGCTTAACATACCTATTTCGTCTAGTTGCTATTAAAGGCATCTATCAGAGAAAGGCTACAAGCCTACAGACCCTTGCATCATCTGGGACAATACTGTGGATCACTAAACAGGCTGTGGCCTGCTTCTCTTCTTGGGATTGGTGCTAACATTTTGCTTCTGGTGAGAAAAGAAGCCAAGGAGCATTGTATCCCAACAGAGTGAAGCTGTGCTGAGACCAGCATTAGTAGTAGCCAGGCAGTAGCCATTCACACAACTCCCCTCTTTTCATCATTCTTGACAAGCTAATTCTTTGTTTTCAGTAAGTACTGTTTGATTTGTTTCTAACGTCAGAATATCTGTATAAATACTTCATCCTTAAAATTTCTAGGTCTATGTATCAGTTTCCCCTCAAGTGTTTGGCAGTGCTCTATACAGACTCAGACACCTTGAGTGACATTTTTCCAGTAAAAGCCCAAATGAAATTTCTCCAATACCTAGTTACATACAGGACAACTAGTATGCAGTGACAAGCACTGTTCACATAGTTGCAAACCGGATACTCCTGAGAGTGATTGATATTCTCACTCCAGCTGTCTAATCAATAAAACAGGGTCTGTTGCCATGGATACGAACTTTCCTGCTGTCTTCGTTACTCCCTTGGCTGATATGATTATCCTGGGGCAATGTAGAAATTGTCTCATGTTTACTGACAACCAGTTAATTCTCAAACAAACTGATATGGTATGTGAGAGACGTATTTACACAATGTCACTGGAGGCAAAGCTCTCACATAAAAGTACTCCTAATTTTTTACTTATTTTTTAACATTTGTTTACCAGGAAAGTCCGACTTGGAACAAAGCCAATTTTCAGTGGAAGCCCGGGGAGAAATGCTCTAGATGCATGTCTTTGAAGCGTGGGAGGAAACCGGAGCACCCAGAGGAAACCCACATGAATGCAGGGAGGACATGCAGACTCCGCACAGAAGGCACTCCAGCTGAGAATCGAACCAGAGAACCTCTTGCTGTGAGGCAACAATGCTACTGCTGCACCCAAAGTACTCCTAATGTCAATAAGGTTGTCAGTAGTACACATGCTCCACCCATCATACAAAATTCAAAGCAAACATAAACCCACATATGCTGAGGCACTAAGATGCAACCTTCCTAAATCACAAAGACCTCCTAGATGAAGTACACATATTAAATACCCTCAGCAGCCCCAAATGCACTGTTTCAAAACAACACCCACATCAACACATAGACCTACATCTCATAGAACCTCTACCTCTAAACCCAAAAGGCAAGTCACCACACAATCCAACATTCTAGCCGTTGGAGACTCCATCGTGAGACACACTGATGTCCCCCTCACCAGGCTGAGTAAGGAGAAAGTTATGGTCAGTTGCTTATCAGGGGCTAGGATCTGTCACATTACACATGCACTTAGGTCATTGGACCACAATTACCAATATGACTCAGTCATAGTCCATGTGGGAGTAAATAACCTGAGATGTACCTCCCTAGACTATATGAAAAGAGACATCATGGGGCTCTTGGAATATGTGTCTCAGGCTGGTATGAGTCTAGCACTGAGCAGCATTTCTTCTCCAAGGATGATGCTACAATACAAATAAAAGATGACTGACTTTAATAATTGGCTTTGTTTCTGGTGTCATTCTGAGGGGGTGCAATATTTGTCAGCATGGAAGGAGATGGTCAACAGATGATGCTGCTTTACCAGAAAGGCTCATCCAGACTCTGCTACACTTTGCTGTGAGGGAAAGGTTAGTTTGCTTTTATTTGTTATTTTGAATACTGTGGTTTGTTTTCTTTACCTTGTATTTTACTTGCATTCTGTCTTAACTGCATATTAAAACTTCAGAAGAGACCACAGCTCTGTCTCTTCTGAGTCAGGCAGAATTTTTTTCACACCCTCCCACCCAGTTACAGTTGTCTTGTTAAATACCACTGTCTTTCTAGCTGCCTGCCTCTTATGCCTCTTATGCTAATTTGACCATATATCTCATTTCCTCTCTGCTTTCACTGGCTTGTGTGAGTAATCACAAAATCATCATTTTTGAAATCCCTCCCCTTCAACTATTTAAATTTATTGGCCATCCTACTGTATCCCATAGTACAGAATACAAAAGTGACCACCCCTTTCAATCCATCTTGCTGTTTTAAAAATACTAACTCTCCACTAAACCTTAACTTTTTAAACAGGTAAAATTGAAGTTACCTACTTTCACATCCAAGTTCTCTAGTGCACACTGCAGTGTGCATTTTTTTTAATCTTACCTTTAAGCATCCCTGTGACTAGCACTTGCTCTAATACCTGCTGGAAAGCACTAGGAAGCCTTAAACTGATACAAGCACTCAACTCTCCTTGTTAATAAGGAGAAATTGATCATAGGCACTAAACAGACTATAATTGCAAAGTACCTTGCTAAGGTAAGGGAAAACAGCTCCTGTACTTTATTAAAAAAAAAAAAAAAAGCACCAAACCAGGCATGCCCAAGGGTCAGCTTCCGGTGATTTCTCCTGTCCACCTGGTGAATCTGGGCATACTGGGGCAATGCAGCAATTGCCTCATGTACACAGACAACCCTCTCCTCCTACCACCCAACACTACAACCTGTGAGAGAATGCACTTACATAGCCAAAATGGAAGCAAAGCTCTCTCCACCCAAGATTCTGCTAGACAATCAAGAGGAGAAGGTTAACACTCACACTACACCTCAAGCAACACATAGCCCTTCTAAACCCACACCACGAACACCCACATATAGCAACACTAAATCTACATATGCAGAGGCCCTTAACTGTAACTTGCCCAAGCAACAAGGACCTCTGAAGCTGAAACGCAAACAAACACCAATCACAACCAATGTGTCACATAGCTCACAACACCAGTGTGCCACCCAGCAGCAGCCCCTAAGGCAAGACAACGTACCTAACACTTTAGTCATAGGTGACTCTATAGTCCGGCACACTGATGTCCCACTCACCAGGTTGAACAAGGAGAAAATTACAGTCAGCTGCCTGTCGGGTGCCAGGATCCACCACATCACACTTGCACTCAAGTCACTCCACAACAAGTACAAATATGACTCTGTCATTGTCCATGTTGGACTGAATGACTTGAGACGTACCTCCCTGGACTACATGAAAAGAGACATGGAAGAGCTCTCAGATCATGTGGCCCAGGCAGGTATGACCCTAGCCCTGAGTAGCATCCTGCCTTCGCCCAGAATGATACCACAATATAAGGACAAAATGATTGACTTCAACAATTGGCTAAGCTTCTGGTGTCATTCAAAGGGGATCCAGTATCTGTCTTTCTGGGATGACATGATCGACAGACCACGATGCTTTGCCAGAGATGGTCTGCACCTGTCGCCCCTGGGATTCAGGTTATTGGCTAAGACTCTTGCCACCCCTATAGTGCCTTTTTTAGGCAAAGTTCAAAGGACAAAACCACCACCATAACAGGTACAAGCATGCAAAATCTGAAGGTAATGCTACTCAATGCTAGAAGTCTAAACCTCAAAATGCACTCTCTCGAGGCACTCCTAAAAATGGAGAACATCGATTTCTGTGCAGTAACTGAGACCTGGTTCAAGGCTCAAGAGAGCACCCCTGCAATACCAGACTACAACTCTTACCACACTTTTCAGCCACCAAACCAGGACTGAAACACTAAAGGTGGAGGAGTGTCAATATTCACCAAGGATATTCACACCACCAGGCTAGTTGCCCAACACAATGCGTCTGAAATTCTCCAGGTGCAACTAACACTAGGTAAGGCTGCAATCCAAATTGTAGTTTGCTACAGGTCCCCTATCATGCCCCAAGATTCTCACTACACCTTTCTAAACATACTGGAAAATATTAAGATAGAACCAAACACCCTAATACTGGGTGATTTTAACTACCCTACCATTAACTGGGAAAACTACCAACACCTTTGCTCAACGGTTCTTGGAATTCATAAATTCCAACGCCCTGGATCTACTAATCCATAGTCCCACCAGGGGCTCCAATATCCTAGACCTGGTCATTACCAACATGGGAAATAGATACTCCACACCTATTGGTCACCCCCTCATTAGTCAGGTCTGACCATAAGCTAATCACCCTTAACATCCACATCCCACCCCCACCCCCAGTAAAGAAAACTCCGTAAAAAACTTCTCCAAAACCAACTTCATGCTACTCAAGTCAGAAGTGACAAACTTCATGACACCCATGCAGATGGGAACTGAAAGTTCAACTGCTGAATCCTACACTAAGGCACTGTACAAGCACATCCACTCATGCATAAATCGTGCCATCCCAAATAGAAACAAGATGCTCTCATCCAAAAAAAGGAAGCCAATCTGGCGGTCCCCTGCCATAAACAAACTTTACAACAAAAGGAAGAAACTGTTGCAGAAAAGAGGAAAATCCCAGGATGCAAAAAACTCCCTTACCAGCCTCAGTAAGAAACTGAGATCCCTCATAAAATCCTCCAAAGCTAGTTATGAAAATAAAGTTGCCAAAGATTCCAAAGACAACCACAAGGCATTCTATAATTATGTCAAGAATCTAAATGTTAATGCCCAGATCTGCCATGAGCTAAAACAGAATGGCATTAAATATACTGATCCCAAGGATATTGCCAATATCCTGACAGATCGATTCAGTGCCAACTTCACCCCCCCTCTCACCCCCTAAATGGCCCATCTCAATATCAGAAGATTGCTAAATTCCAGTAATAACGGCCACACAGGTACAAAATGCACTCTCTAAAGCTAAGAATACAGCATCCATGGGACCAGATGACATCCCGGGCTGTGTACTACATGAACTACAATATGAACTGGCACCTCACCTAAGTGTCATGTTTAATCATAGCCTCACCTCAGGTTTCGTGCCCACTGAGTGGCACAGAGCTACAGTTATCCCACTCCACAAGGGGTATCCACCTTGGATCCTGGAAACTACCATCCCATCAGTCTGACGAGCCTTATCTGCAAGGCCATGGAGCGTATTATCATGGAACTTATAAACAAAGACACTAGCAACCTTCAAACACTGGACCCCACCCAGTTTGGGTTCGTGAAGGGCCGATCTTGTCTCCCAAACCTGATTGACTTCTTCGAATCAGTCCCCAGAGCCATGGACAAGGATAAGGTGGTTCACACAGCCTATCTAGACCTTGCCAAGGCCTTTGACACCATCCCCCACTCTGGAATCATAGATAAACTTACTAAGTTGAGCATTAATCCCTACATCACCCAATGGGTTGTTAACTGACTTACTGATAGAACCCACACTGTAAAAGTAGCCGACTCCAAATCCATCTCCAGACAAGTGACAAGTGGAGTACCTCAGGGTTCAGTCCTGGGACCGCTCTTGTTTGGCATCTACTTCTCTGAAGTACAGGCCAACAATAAGGGACTCTGGCTAACAAAGTTTGCAGATGACTGCAAACTGGGAGCTATTATTGAATCCCCAAATGATGTGGATACTCTACAAAAGGGCTGTACAGAAACAGATGCTTGGTGCCAGAGCCATGGGCTCAATCTCAATGCCAAGAAATGTATAGTTATCCCCTTTGGGGAAAAAACATGTACCCGTGAATTACCATATAGGTGGCAGTACACTAAACACTGAAAGTGTGATAAGAAACTTAGGGACACAGGTGGACAGTAGTCTCACCTTCAATAACCACATCACCACAACAGTCAATAAATCATTCTATGTGGCACACCTCATCACTAAGGGCTTTTCATCCAGAAAAAAGGTCATTGTCCCACTGTACTCATCCTTCATTAGACCCATTATAGAATACAACGCCCCATTTGGTATGTACCTCTCAAGACATCTGCAACAACTGGAAAGGCCACAGAAATACCTGACCAAAAGAATCACAGGCCTAAAGCAGATGCCCTACGCTGACCGCCTTAAAACACTCCAGCTATACTCTGTCGTATATCGTCTACTCAGAGGTGATCTCTGCTTAACATACAAGGCCATGTCAAACCCAGAGCTGTTGGACATGCTACACTTAAAGAAATCCCAATCCCTCAGAGCCACACGCTCCAGGGATCTAAACCTTGTTATCACAATAAACAAAACATGCTGGAGGGATAGGTTCCTGACCCGGAGACTCCCCAGACTCTGGAATAGATTGCCCATACATGTCAAGCAGAGTGCCTCTTTGGCCCTCTTCAAAAGGAACCTTGACAATTGGATGGGAGAAAGGAAATTCACCCCGGGGATCACGTCAGTCGCCCTGCTAGACAGGGGTCCAGGGAAGTAAATAGTGTGGGAAGAAATAGCCATGGAATTGTTATGGCTAAGCTTGTATAGGCCCTAGGGCTGATAGCCTAGTACCAACCTATGAACCTATAAGGATGGTCTGCACCTTTCCCCTCAAGGCTTTCGAATATTAGCTAAAACATTGTCTTCCCCCATAGTGCCTTTTTTCGGCAATGCCAAACTGAAAGTACTTCTGACATAGCAAATCAAAACCAAAAAAATCTAAAGGTATTACTGCACAATGCTAGGAGTCTGAACAAAAAACTCCACTCCCTAGAAGCTCTCTTTACCCTAGAGAATGCTGATGTCTGTGCGGTCACTAAGACATGGTTTAACGCCATAGAGAGCACACCAACAGTGCAAGGTTATAATGACTTCCAAACATTTAGGCCACCTACTTCACAGGCAGGGACTAAAGGTGGAGGTTTCTCTATTTACATCAAAAATAAATATACTTCAAGGCTGGTCAAACAGGACAATGCACTTGAGCTCATCCATGTTCAAATCACTATAGGTAAAATCCAGTACCACTTCCTTGCAAGCTATATTTCCCCCTCTATGACCCAGGAATCCCATACCATGTATTTAAACATATTAGAAACACCAACCATCCAACCTAATACCATATTCATGGGTGACTTTAATTACCCCACTATTAACTTGGAATCCTATACAGCACCATGCACAGAGATTCCTGGATTTTGTAAACACAAACTCCCTGCACCAGATAGTCAATACACCAACCAGGGGTGCAACCATACTGGATCTGGTCTTCACTAACATTGGAGACTGCTGCACACCCCTTACTGTAATGCCATTTCTTGTAAGATCAGACCACAAAATGGTCTCCTTTGAAGTGAAAATAAAACCTGGACCCCCAGCTAAACCTGGAATATTCAGGAACTATTCTAAGGCTAACCTCCTGCTATTAAGTGAGAACCTGACAATATTTCAAGCTCCCATAAACCCAGAGAACACTTCTACCAATGCAGAACTGTTCACAGAAACCCTGTACAAGCAAGTTAATAGCTGCATAGAGGCAGCTATACCCACCAGGAAGAAGAACAGAACTAACTCAAGAAACAAGCCACCCTGGTTGAATCACAAAATCCACCGGTGGTATAACAGGTGGAAGAAAATCATGGCAAAAATTAGGAGGTGCAGCACCCAGCAGGATAAAAGCACCATCATCAAACTAGACAAACAACTGAGAGGACAAATCAAGTCTACCAAAGCCAAATTTGAGGTAAGTTTGGCCTCCCAGGCCAAGGACAACCATAAAGCATTCTTTAGCTATGTCCACAACCTCAAAGATAATACACAATTGTGCACAGAGCTCATTGTAAATGGAGCCACCTATACTGAGCCAGAAGATATAGCAAACTCCTGGCTGATAAATTCAGCTTCAGCTTTACCCCTCTCTCCCCCTCAACCTTCCCTTAAGAAATATCATCAAATATAACATCCCCCTACTATCACTAGGTAACAGGTCCTTAATGCTCTCTCTAAGACTAGGAACACTGCATCAATGGACCCAGACAATATCCTAGGATGCCTTCTAAATAGCATGAAACATGACCTAGCAGGATGTCTGGAATTACTATTTAAATGTAGCCTCCAAACAGGCTTCATGCCTCATGAATGTAGAAAGGCAACAATCATCCCTCTACACAAAGGTGGGCCATCTACAGAACCTGGAAACTACAGACCCATAAGTTTCACTAGTCCTATATGAAAAGCCATGGAAAGAATTATCATGGAGATGATCAATAGAGCTATAGTAAACCTCCAAACACTGGACCCAACCCAGTTTGGTTTTGTCAAGGGCAGAGCCATGCCTACTCAACCTGGTGGACTTCTTCGAGAAGGTCACCAAAGCAATGGATGAGAGCAAAGTCATTCACACTGCCTACCTTGACCTGGCCAAAGCATTTGACACAGTACCCCACTCAGGTATTGTTGACAAGCTCAATAGGTTTGGTACAAACCCGTATGTCACCTGGTGGTTAGCCAACTGGCTCTCAGACAGGACCCAGGAAGTTAGAATTGGGGAGTCCACCTCTACAAAGAGGCCAGTCACAAGTGGAGTCCCTCACAGATCAGTCCTTGGACTGCTCCTTTTTGGCATTTACTTCACAGAAGTCAAGGCCAATGTCAGTGGTCTCTGGCTGAGTAAATTTGCAGATGACTGCAAATTAGGAGCTGTCATTGAATCTCACACTGACACAAATGTTCTCCAGGAGGGGCTGACACAGCAAACAACTAGTGTCAGAACCATGGATTAAAACTAAATGCCATGAAATGCATAATAGTATCCTTTGGAAAGTCATCAATCCCTGGTAACTATCATATTGACAACACAACCCTTAGAGTTTACCTATTAGTCAGGGACTTAGGGACACACATAGATAGTAATCTAGCCTTTGATCATCACGTGTCTACAGTGTGAAGAAATCATTCTATGCTGCACAACCTATAAACAAAGGTATGGCATCTAAGTCCAAGGAAGTTATTGTTCCACTGTATTCAGCATTCATCAGACCTATCACTGAGTACAATACCTCCTTTTGTATGTACCTAACCAGTCATATCCAACAACTGGAATGTCCACAGGGGTTCCTCACTAAAAGAATACAGGGCATAAGTAATATGTACTATGCAGACCACCTCAAGGCCCTATCCCTGTATTCTGTCTTCTACAGGCTTTTAAGGGGATACAGGGCATTGTCAGACCCCACTCTGATGGACCTCCTGCGTATCCACAAAACAAACAGTACCAGAATTACCCATTCTAAAGACTTAAACCTTGCCTGTGATGTAAATAGGACCTGCTGGAGAAATAGGTTTGTATCCCAGAGACTACCCCATCTAAGGAACAGGCTCCCTATCTATATGAAGCAGAGTTCTTCCCTAACCCAATTCAAGTGCACCTTGGACAATTAGATGGGAAACCGGAAATGCATCCCTAATTTAGCACCTGTGTCTCTAACGGACATAGATAACCTGTAAATGGTTCATCTCCCAGGACCATACTTACACTTACCAAGGGTATCAGAGCTTGTCAGAGATTTGGGATGCATGGCTAGGCTTAAAAAGGCCCTTGTGGTTGTTAGCCTAGTAAACACCTATGAACCTATGAGATGTTTCAAGCTGGGTCTGGATTGAAAATAATGTAGGACTTCAAACATGTTTTCAAGGAGTCAGAACAGCTGATTACTTTGGATAAAGCAGTTATTTCTGTTGATACACCCATTCTTCCTGTCCTCTCTGCTTTAGAGGATGTGTGTCTTACTGCCAATTCCTACAGGCTGACATATGATGCTTCTTCTTATGGAACTCAAAGAATCAATGTTGGTCTGTCACATGAACTCTGTAATGGTGCAGAGGGACACATAACATTTTCTAGCTGCTCTAGCTTGGATGTTGTACAAATGGATGAGGTTCAGCTTATGATGTTCATGTTCCTGGTCTCCAACTAACCAATCCCTGTGGTATACAAAGAATCAGCACCAGTGATAGCCCTGCTTCTGCTCCAGTGTTTGTTCCATCATTTGGCCCTTTCCTGTTCCTCTGTGGTTGTGTAATGGAGTTAGTATGTACAAGTCAAAGGGTGCTGTAGGCAAAGGGGAGATTCCCTCCCTGAAAAAACACATGTTTGTCCAGTTGAAACCTTGACCAGTTTGTTTAATTCGTTCATTCTAATTTCTAATGAATTTCAACTCAATGAGACATAGTGAAAGTGCATTTGCTTCAGGGAGGTTAACTGAAGTATATTTGTAAATATGTCCAGGTCAAAGAAATTACCTTAGCCTAGTTTGTTATATTGAAAAAGGTTTATTCTTATTATTTAAGATATACTGGTAACTATTTCTTAATCCAGGATATATGGGAATAAGAGGTAACCATGTTTACTGTTAATAGGTCACGGCAATGTTCTGTGTTCTTGGTACAACACGTATAAAACTGAATACAAATAAATAAACAAACAAAGCAGCATAGAAATGCAGTTAGACCATCCCAAATTTAATATGAACATGATCTGTAACCAATGACCAGTGAATCATTAGATGCCCAGTATCTGGTGATTGTTGTAGTTTTCCATGGCCAATGCTTGTATGCAAAGAGAAACCTGGATTAATACAGTGCTGTCACAGATGTATGAATTGGTAATAATGCAGTCACATAGTGGAAGTTGCCTTGAAGATCCTTATTTCAGAGCTGAAGAAAGACATCCCTCTGTGAATCAAGGAATCTCAGAGTAAGAGTCCTGATCAAGTGGTCCATGAAGCATACCTGGTCACATTATGGATGCATATCCTTTACCAGATTTTTTTTAACCTGACATACTAACTACTGCAAGAATTCTGAATATGTGGTGATGCTCAGATGTTTCTTTATTGGTGAGGGTGCAAAATGACGTAGAATACTATGAGGTGCTACTTGATCTTACCAAATGTCACAATTTCAAAATCTCTCCTGACGACAACAGTGCAAACACTGCAATCAACAATGTATTGATATTCAGAAAATCATGTAAGTTTTTTAATTTAAAAGTATAAATGTTCCTTGCAACATTTTTCAAGGGAAAAAGCCCCTTCTGTACTCTCATACCAACAAAGCTTAAAACTAAGCAACATAAAGGTTGTACAGGATGAGAGAGCACACTTTTATTACTTCTTTCTGGAGGTCTTGACAGTCTTCGAGTTGTTATATTTAAAACTGAGGTGGTAAAGGATTGAGCTTGTCAGGAGTGAAGTTTTCTACATGAGGTGGAGGGGCTTATCTCCTCTGCAAACTCATTGATCCTTTTGGTTCTTACTAAGGGTCTAAATATCATAAATTGCTTTTGCATCTTGGTTTAATTTCACAGTTTTGGGATCAAAAGGTTATCTTCCAGGAGGGTAAATCCTGCAATAGTCAAGTGGAACCAGGTCTGAGGACAATTTTATTTATTTATGTATTTATTTATTTATCCATTCTTTGATGACCAGATTAGTCCCATTAGGCGGTTGGCCACTTTTCAGACGGAATCTAGCTTAGCCAGAAAGTTGTAGTAAACCTGATATTGTTCAAAATGAAGCACTAATAGCATACTTGAAAGGCCAAGTTCACTGTCACAGTACATTTGTACTGACATGAGAAACATTTGAGACTCATTAATCATAGTACATGCATGCATGCATGCTTCAAGTCTCTAGACTACAATAAACCACTAAATAGAGTTGTACTGGTAAGGTTAAGAATAATCTCAAACCCACTACAATATTGAACCTACTTGGGACCCACCCTGTGCCTAACCCATATTTGACTATTTCCAAAAGTAGCTCAAAATAGAATTGATAAATCCATAACAAAATGCAGCACAGCGATTAATGCCAATAAGCTAATTAAGGTAATGATGAACATAATTCTAAACTGTCCACACTCAATAGCTCTCGTTAGAAGACACCAAGCTGAAACAAGGTGCCAAATCTGGCCCCATAAACAAAATTAAAACATGATGATTGCTAATAATTTAAAACATTGCATTAGGAAAATTATACTAAAATCTGATATGAGTACAGGACCATAAGGAGAAAGATCAAGTTAAGAAAGATAATATTACAGTCAATCCATATAGACAGAGATATGAATGAATACATTTCACCCCTTAATATTATACAGTGGGAAATAAAATGTGATATTAAAATGTTTGAAAGCTATAAACATGTAGGCCTAAAATATAATTATACAGTATACTGAATGAATGAAATAACAAGTACAGACAAATGTCATATATGGTAAAACAGAAACAACTCTATTATCATACTCAGAATTAATTAAATAAAATTGCCAGTTATATCATGTTAGCAGCAACATTAACCCAGTATACTTCCAAAATAATCAACTTTTTTGATGGATGCTTAATTATAACAAAAATCTGGACTTTAGTGCACATTTTGATACACCTTTGATATAATTTGTTTATAAAAACAAACTTTCAGCATTTACTTCTGTAATGAGAGAAAACCACTGAAAACTACAGTTGTACACTAGCAAGTATAATATCTAGAGCCCAGACATCCAAAAGGAACTGACTGAAAATACAGCAATCTGAATGACCTGAAACAAAGCTGCATGAACATGATCCACCAGGTGCATGTGAATAGGCATGAGTGAGAGTATTTGCTTATAAATGTAGACTTCCATCACAGTTCTTTTAAATAAAGATATAAACGATGACAAACTGTAACTTTATACCAATAAGGACATTTCCAGAGTCCAGAGCAGCAAAGTGAACTGACACTGAAGGATTCCAACAGCGTTTTGAATGGCATGGAGCAAAACTTGATAAAGTAGCAGGTATATGGGAAGGGTGTGATATTGAACACAGTAAGGTAGCCAACTGTCTAGATGAGGTTTTAAGTTTAAATCAGCATAAGATTGCAAAATAGGCACCAAAGTAAAATACCAATGGAAACGTAACTAAAATCAAAATGCAGAGAATAATTTGGTTTGATTATAAACACTTCAAAGATAAACTTTGTTTATAAGTGCAAGCTTTTAGAAAGCTCCTGAAGCGTAGGACAAAAGCACTGAGAAGCTATAATCTTATACCATAGATAATAATATATCTGGGGAAATACCATTGTAAATCCTTCCCCTATGAAACCCAATTCCTCCAGTCCATCAGATTTTCAGCCCATTTCTATTCTCCCTCCCATAGGAAAGATTCTAGTAAAATTACTTTATTTGCACCTCATTAGTACATTGACCAACACCAGCTTCCCTCTCAAATGTAGCATGGCTTTTGATCTGGCCGCAGTACATCCACAGCTGTCTGGTCTGGACCGTTGGCTACAACATTATTCTTGGAATGGACAAAGGCTTAATTACTGGAGCAAATTTTTATTGACCTCACCAGAGCCTTTGATCTTGTTGATCACTCAGTTCTCATAGACCATCTTAATGAAACAGGCATTAATGATGACACACTATCCTGGTTCAAAAACTACCTCTATAACCATCACTTCTCAGTTAATTTCAGTTCATGTACCTCTACATCAGTCCTTCTGTAAAAAGGTGTCCCTCAGGGATCTATTCTGTCACCTCTCCTCTCCAGCTATTCTGTGTCTTCTCTTGAACCTGAACTTCAGGCTGATTTTCATGCCCTTATTCAGTGGGTCAATGATAAACAATTACTACTAAACTCCTCTAAAACAAAAATAAAAACAATGCTTTTCGGTACTAGGCAAAAGCTCACCTCTATCTCTAGGTCTCTAAAAATCCTTGATCATCTTAATATTACAGCTGAAAATATCACTTCTT
>NC_056747.1:353044471-353064471 GCF_019279795.1 Protopterus annectens | reverse complement strand
TAACTACTCACCCAAACATACAGCCTCAAATTGCAAAAGCCTAAACTTTACTCATTTAAACATTACATCTACTTCTAGTTACCTCTTAGCTAAGTATCACAGGCTGTCTCACATTAAAATTCAAAACCTCTTGATTAGGAAACTAAAATACTTACTGAACTTCCCTAACAAATCTCACTTGGAATACAACTGCTCTACCTTGGTAGATGGCGACATTCACCCCAACCCAGGTCCATCAAATATTTCAGCTGAAGCTACACCTGCTTCACTAAACTCATCCCTTCTATTACCAACCTCCAATACAAATACTTTACTCATAGGGCACCTTAATATCCGAAGTGTCAATAACAAAATCACCCAACTCCACTCTCTTCTTGAACACCACTCCTTTGATATTCTCTGTTTAACTGAAACATGGTTAAAACCCTTTACTAAAGACACTGAAATCATTCCTCCAGGTTACAATATCTTGAGATTCGACCGCAATGGTAAAAAAGGAGGAGGAGTAGCACTACTATTCAAAACTGAACTAAAATTAACATTACTACCCTATGATAACCTAGACTTTACCAAGACTGAACTTCTTATCTCAAAGCTGCAACTAAACCCCAAAAAGTCTATCTATATTATCTGTATATATCTACCTCCTGGAAATAACTCCACTACATTAGAAAATATCCTCAGTTGGGCCACATCCACCTACCCACAAGAAACCATAATACTTGGAGACCTCAACCTTGACTGGTCCTCAATAACCACTAACAACCCAGTATCTCATATTAATCTCCATGGCTTTACTCAGACAATAAACACCTCTACTAGGATTAACAAACCTAATAACAAAGAAAGTATTCTTGATTGGATTTTGGTAAACAAACCTCTAGTAAAATATCAGTCTGGAACGCTACCTGATGACATTAGTGACCACAATCTAATCTATATTATAAGACAAAAGAATGCCTCTACCTATTCTCCTATATATAGGACCCTACATGATCTCAAATGTTTTAATCCTACCCAATTTAAAACTGAACTAAAGGCCTGTAACTGGAACCCTCTAAAAACACTTCCTCTTCAAGAAGCTGTTAATTACTTTAACACCACATTCCTAACAATTCTAGATAATCATGCACCAAAACGTTCCATCAGAATTAAATCTAAGCCAGCCCCCTGGCTATCTAAAGATACTAGACAAAAAATGTCACTTAGAAACAAATCTTGGTTAAAATGGCGAACTAGCAAATCTCCCATAGACCAACAGACTTTCAGGCACCTGAGAAACAGTACCAAAAAAGCTATCCTCTCTGATAAAAGGAGCTATTATAGCAATCTTCAGCAAGTGAATCACGATAACCCTCAAAAATTCTGGTCAACCCTAAACAGACTTCTTCACCCTGGACAGACTACCACTCCCTCCCCTTCTGGGTCTGAAAGAAATTCTTCCCTTGATACTGCCAATACTTTCAACTCATTCTTCATTGATACTATTAATTCCTTGGCCTCCCATCTCTCCAGTGACAACACTAGCATCCTTGACCATGCATCCTCCAAACTACCAACCTTTAGGCTACAACCCATCTCCACTACCTTTATACAGAGATGTATCCTAAAACTTAAACCATGTACCCCCTCAGCTGACCAGCTTCCTTCTGAATTCCTTCAAAAAGCAGCCTCTGAAATTGCCTATCCCATATCCATTCTTATTAATAGCACCATAAATGAAGAAACCATACCTGATATCTGGAAAATCTCTCACATCATACCCTTACATAAAGGAGGTAACTCCTATGAATATTCTAACTACAGGCCCATAGTCCTATTATCCCCACTTGCAAAAATAATGGAAAAATGTGTTCACCATCAGTTAATGAATCACTTAATACAAAATAACATTCTTACAAACTGTCAACATGGCTTTAGGCCCTATCATAGCACAACTACTGCTCTGCTCTCCTTTACAGACTTTATTAACAAAAATCGCAATAATAATATCCTGTCTTCCACTCTCTTTATTGACCTGTCCAAAGCCTTCGACATGGTTAACCACTCTCTCCTATTAAAAATTCTCGAATCTCTTTCCTTAGAAGCTAAGGCTATCCACTGGTTTAGTTCCTATCTCACTAACAGGAAACAGGCCGTCCTCTGGGATAACAAACTCTCATCTCTTCTCCCAATTTCACTTGGGGTCTCCCAAGGCTCTATTCTTGGACCTCTTCTTTTCTCCCTCTTTATAAATGACTTACAAGTAGCTATTCCCCAGGCTATATACATTCAATACGCCGACGACTCCACACTTATTTGCTCTGCTAAATCCATTTCTGAACTTCAAACTAATACTCAAGCTGTATTTTCCAAAGTCGAAACTTGGTTCCTAAAACGTTGCCTACTCCTAAACGCAAAAAAGACCAAACTCCTACTCTTTAAGCCTACTACCAGATCCCCTACATTTGACTTCACTATTTTGTCTAATAATGGAACCACTATATCACCTGACTCTACTACTAAACTGCTAGGTGTCACGATTGACAATAATCTTTCCTTTGACTGTCATATCAACAATACCATTAAATCTGTTAACAGGAAACTTGGCTCTCTATATAGAATCAAAACTTTTTTAACCTCCCCAGCCAAAGTTAATCTTGCCCACTCTCATCTTATTTCCACTCTTCTCTATGCCTCACCAATCTATACTAACCTCAAGAAAAACAATCTCTCTAAACTGTCTACCACTTACAATAACATAGCTAGATTTGTTACTGGGAAGCAATTCAGAACCCACCACTGTCTGAATCTGCAACAAGTTAACTGGCTTGAACTGACAAACATGTTGCTTCTATCCCAACTTATGTTTGTCCAAAGAGCTTTTTACCAACCTCTTAATACACCTGTTCTTTCTAACCTCTTAACCCCCTACTCTAACCTGAACTCACTCCGCTCTTCAAACAAACTGCTAGTTACCTTAACCAAATCTAATAACCTAGCTGGCGATTCCCTTTTCTCGAATACCATTGGGAAACTCTGGAATAAACTTCCTTCCGAACTTACTTCAATTGCATCTACTGTTCTGTTTAAACAAAAACTCAGAGTCTACCTTAAAAACCACTGGATATGTCCCTGCTCTAAGCCTGATTAAAATTTTTGTTTTTCTCCTCCTCATGGCTATTGTCTATCTTTTCTGACAGTACATATCTCTTTAAATCTGTACTCTCTTTCTATTATTGTTCTCTCTTTTCCTTGGTTTTATGCTTTCGCTCAATGGTTCTAAAGATGAAATAATGTTTAATATGTTGTTTAATACCTTTACTCTATGATTAATTTCTTGTCTTGGAGTTAAAGTCCTACCAGATTTTAATATGTTATTATTTTTTTGCTATGTTGTATCTGTCTTGTCTATATGTGGAGCTTTTCTCCCCGGGCCTCTGCTGAAAATGGAAATATATCCAGTTAGACTAGCCCAGTTAACAAATGTAAAATAAATAAATAAATAAATAAATAATAAATGTGGTTTTTTCTATTTACATTTTTATGGGAAGTATCAAAAGTAATTTGGCAAATGTTTTGTCTATTCCCAGCAGTGGTGGCAGTGTGTAGAATTATTGTAAGGCAAGTTAAAGGTATATACCCTTTACCCCACTATAATATAATTAGGGGTGGTGTGGGGGGCGCAGCCCCCCACCTAGTTTGTTTGTACATTGTCCCGTTTCTGTTACGAGGGCTAGTAAGTAGTTTTTAAGTTGTGGGAAGGGTTAGTTATTGGTGTTCTAAGTGTGCTTGTCTATGGTGTAAGATTTAGTATGTTGAAATTCAGCATTGTAAGTTGTTGGTGAAATGGGAATCAGTCAAATAAGTTGTCAGTAAAATGAAATGTAGGTCAATTGGGTGTCAGACAAATGAGTTTTAGGTTAAGTGATGTAGACCCATATATATACATATATATATATATATATATATATATATATATATATCAAAAAACACACCCTTGGAAGGCAGCTGTTCCAAATTCCAATATCCAAGTCAAGGTACAAACGAATAAAACAATGATAAAGTTGCAGTCAGAAGTTGTAGTCAAAAAATACAACAGAATAAAGCTAAAATACTTTATTCCAACTAAGAACGTAAGCGCTTTCACAGAGTCCCCCTCCGCTTAATCAGACGTTGTAAAATTAAGCTCTTACACAAGGTTTAAATAGCAAAACTCTTCCTTAATTAATAACAATTATCTAATCAGAATGCATTCTTCTTAAAGCAAAATTGCATACTAGCAACTTTAAACAACTTTAAGAACCTAAAAACATGGATATACAAAATCTAATTACTTGTTAACTTCTCCTAACAGACATAGTAGAAACAGTTTATGCATCCAACTTCCTCGCTTACAAAAATTAATGAATATATAATACATAATACAAACTACAAACAATCATAAATAAAATATACAATAGTGCATTGGACATTAAATGTCCCAATTATCCTAAAAAATGTAGGTATTAAATAAATGAATAAACCTACTATGATAGCTAATAAACATGCCTTTTAGAGTGGTTTTAACTATAGGGAAGTTTTTAGAGTTAATCTAAGTTTTTATTTAGGTTATTATATATTCTGTAATGGGTTGGATCATTGTTAACAAGTAGGTTTATTCATTTATTTAATACCTACATTTTTTAGGATAATTGGGGCATTTAATGTCCAATGCACTATTGTATATTTTATTTATGATTGTTTGTAGTTTGTATTATGTATTATATATTCATTAATTTTTGTAAGCGAGGAAGTTGGATGCATAAACTGTTTCTACTATGTCTGTTAGGAGAAGTTAACAAGTAATTAGATTTTGTATATCCATGTTTTTAGGTTCTTAAAGTTGTTTAAAGTTGCTAGTATGCAATTTTGCTTTAAGAAGAATGCATTCTGATTAGATAATTGTTATTAATTAAGGAAGAGTTTTGCTATTTAAACCTGGTGTAAGAGCTTATTTTTACAACGTCTGATGAAGCGGAGGGGGACTCCGTGAAAGCGCTTACGTTCTTAGTTGGAATAAAGTATTTTAGCTTTATTCTGTTGTATTTTTTGACTACAACTTCTGACTGCAACTTTATCATTGTTTTATTCGTTTGTACCTTGACTTGGATACTGGAATTTGGAACAGCTGCCTTCCAAGGGTATGTTTTTTGATTTCTAGTGGGTTTATCTCTCTTTCTGTGGTTTACGATATATATATATATATATATATATATATATATATATATATATGTATATATATATATATATATATATATATATGTATATATATATACACACACACACACACACACACATATAATTTCACTGAGTAAGAACTCAGTGAACATAATTCACTGAAAACTATTTTTTTCATGTCACAGTTGACAAACAGCATTATACACAACAAATATACAATAAAAGCATTTTTCTGCAGGAGTTAAGATCCCCTGCTCCCCCATGTTAAGTACTTTGTCCCCAACCCCCCTCACTTATTAATACTAACTCCATGAGTGCACAACTGTGATAAAAAAACATAAAACACTACACACAGTGGATCAGTGCTGGCGCACAAACACAGACATTTACAGATCTTGTGGTAGAGGTATGTCATAATGGTGGACATTACTAATCCACAGATTTTCTTGTAAACTCACTTCCCTAATAACAGTCAAAAATGGTATCACATACTGTATATAGACTTACTAAATTTTCTGTCAAGTTATGATTAAATTAAATCATTTTTAGTAAACTGAGTTTGACCATTTATCATTTATTGGAATAAATATTCAAGAAAAGACATGCACATACACATACACACACAAAGATATTATGTATATGGACCCAGTAGCAACCGGGTCTATATCACATTAGGGAACGCTAAAAATAGCGAATGCTGGATATATCGAATTTCAAAGTCCGAAAGCTGAAAAATGCAAAGGAACAGTGCCAAAAAAAAAAAAAAGAGTATACAGTCAAAATTAAGTGGGGGGCTTGCCCCCACACCCCCTCATGTGAGGGGGGCTGTGCCCCCACACCCCCCCCAACTTAAATATACCAACTCCAAGATTGCACCACAGTGGAGAAAACAGCAAAGCCTGAAGAATATCCCAGTAATTTTTTTTCCCTGGGAAAAAATTTGCTGATCCGTTCTTATTCGCTGATCTATTCCTTCGTTGCTTTCAGCTTTTGGACTTTGAAGTTCGATATATCAGCGTTCGCTATTTTTAGCATTCACTGATGTGATATAGGCCCGTAGCAACCATTAAATGGCTGCTATGTCAACCTCACAAATGTTGACACACTACTATGCATGCACAGAGGGTAATCCTTAGAACATGGAAGCTTAAAAAAACAATGTTTTTGCAAGCCTCCCCATATCCCCTGCTGATTAACTCTTAGACTGCACAATCCCCAAGGAAAGGACAAATTACCCAACCTCATGGATTGCCCATTCTTGATCATCTGTGGACCATCTGCACAGTTGACTAAAGTGTGCCAACAATACAGAAATAGATTTTCCCTAAAATTGACCTCTTTTTGTACTCATGTATGTATATATTTTTTCCAGAGCTGTAGCTAGGACATTTGGTGACTCAGCAATCCGCATATCAGTGCCCTGCACAACAAGAGTTAATATAAACATATTTGGCAGCCTTCTAAATCATTTAAAGAGCAGAAAAGTTAATGATTACTAGCATACATGCATGCACACACAGACTCACTAGCATACATGCATGCACACACAAACTCACTAGCAGTCATGTATGAAGGTGGAACAAATTTCCAGGTGCAACAAAACTTATTTTTCCTTTGCTGCAAAAATAATTTTATTTCTCTACTACATTAAAACATTTAGAGCCCCTTATTTTTGAATAAAATCCCTAGCAAGCTTTTTTTTTACCTAGCTTTTCACTTGATCGTGTGTTTATATATTTTCATGAAACACACATGTTAAGTAATGCTAAATAAGTTTTAGTATTTGGAATCTGAGAAATGTCATTCAAAATGTCAGAACTTTGAAAGACCTTAAAGCCAGACAGGATCATGGTTAATTATTATTATTATTATTATTATTATCAATCTTTTTTATTGTTATTCCCAATATTATTACTACTTTGTAACGTAAACAATCCCATTCTGTTTCTTCTTTGGACAACGTATGTTATTCTGAGTCTGGTTGGATGTCTGCAGTACTTTTCCTTTTCTTGGAATGAGAGGGTTTGACATGTTATGCTCTTTATATAGAATTTTGTGGGATTAGAAGCAAAACCACTCTTAATTGTTTAAAACTTGTTTACTAAATGCACACTGGGGCACCATTATAGATCCCAGTCATGATCCATTATTAATCAAATATTCAAATACAGATTGTGCCCAGCTGCATGGAAAGACATAATTCTTGTGCTTTGATCATAATTAATCTTTTCTCTCTCCCCCATTCTCTAAGACAGGCTTTTACGAATATCTTTCTGTTTTAATAGCTCCCCTGAGAGACCTTGCTCTAAATGAGGTGTAAAAATCTGAGCCGCACAAAAAAATAGCATGCGGTTCCAATCAATATTCCCCTCTACCTGCAATGATTAACAACCATATTCTTCATTTATGAGATATGAGGCCTGCTTTTCCTGGGTTTGTATCATTCTACATGTCAGCAATCTGTTGTGTTTGTTTACATGAGACAAAAATTCATTCAGTAATATTGGGGGAGATGGCATCTCTTTAGATTAGCACCCACCTTTCTCATTACAAAAATTTATCTAGAAAATAATTAACTGGAACTCCAGGATGCTGGGTATAACATATGAAATCCTTGCTTTTTTTTTCACAATGACCTTACAACAACATGCTTGTAAAAATATTCCCTATCCTTAGCTTGTAACATTATGTTATCTTTAGTTTTTTCATACATTAAATGCCCTTAGATTACAGTACATTTATTACATACTGCTGCATTGTAAAGCATAACACAGAGAGTCTTAGCTCACCCTTCCAGAAATTTCTGAATTGACATACAGAGAGTGTAATAAAAATGCACGTCATAATTTATGGATAGCCATATGTAGCAATCTGAACTTCAGCAGCAGGTAGACATATTATATACATATTTTTTTTTTCAAAAAAATTCAATTGTCAGTCACATCTTGCAGCCAGTAGAAGAATATGCTGACCAGATTTTTGCCTTGCAAGAGATGCACTGACATTTTAAAAAGCACACACATTACATAAAGCAATTTGCAGCATAAAATGCATTGTTGTAACAGAGTGTATACTGGCATCCATCTTTAGATTGGAAAGATATAAAAGACTGGGTCCCCTTTAGTTTGCCAACATTCCGGAATGCTGACACCCATATGGCTGACACAGTATGATTGACATTCAGAATGCCGACAATGCGGAACCGGCATCTCACTATAGTGCGGAATGGAAAAATTTCCAATCCTGCACTGTAGTCCGATCTCAGAGTTGGTATATTAAAGTTACGGGGGGTGTGGGGGTCAGACCCCCCCACCGGGGGTGCAGAGAGGCATAGCCCCTCTGCTAGCAGTTGAAAAGAAATTTTATTTTCCTTTTCTGTGGACTTCTCACAATGTTGACATTCTGAATGTCGATCATATGGTGTCAGCCATATGGTTGTCGGCATTCTGGAATGTCGGCATGGTGTAGGGGATCCAAAAGATATATAACACATATTAAGTTGGAAAACACAGAAAAGGGTTGACACAAAGTACATATATGCTTATAGGTAGGCCAGCATCTTCATGTTAAAAAATGGACAAAATTAGTGTCCTGTGACTGGGTAAGGGAATGAGGCATTGCAGTGTGCCAGGCATCCATATAAGCATAATAATCTTGCATCATTGATTCATGGACAAGTTTGCTATCTAGCCATATGTGCATAGCACTCTAGCATCATCTAGGCATATCCCTGTGTGCTGTCCATACGTACAGGCATGGCACCCTGGCATACCACATGGCATATGCCAGTGTGCTGTCCATACATACAAGTATGGTACTGATAAATCCTCCAGGCTCATCCCAGTGTCCAAGCTATTCATACAAGCATGGTCCAGATGCATCATGCATGCATGTCCTTCTGTGCCATCTGTACATATGAGGATGGTAGTGCTTCAGCATCCAGGCACATTCCAGTGTTCAAGCCACTCATACAAGCATGACTCTGATACATAATTCAAGCACACTCATCTGTGGCAGATATCCATATGAGGATGGCTCTGATACATCATTCAGGTACACTCCACTGTGGCAAACATACATACAAGCATGGCTCTGATACATCATTCAGGTACACTCAACTGTTGCAGACATCCATATGAGCTTGGCTCTGATACATCATTCAGGCACACTCCATTGTGGTACACATCCATACGAGCTTGGCTCTAATACATCATTCAGGCACACTCCATTGTGGCACACATCCATAGGAGCATGGCTCTGATACATCATTCAGGCACACTCCATTGTGGCACACATCCATGCAAGCATGGCTCTGATACATCATTCAGGCACACTGCATTGTGGCACACATCTATGCAGGCATGGCTGTGATGCATCATTCAGGCACACTTGACTGTGGCAGACATCCATATGAGCTTGGCTCTGATACATCATTCAGGCACACTGCATTGTGGCACACATCCATACAAGCACGGTTTTGATACATCATTCAGGCACACTGCATTGTGGTGCACATCAATGCAAGCTTGGCTCTGATACATCATTCAGGCACACTGCATTGTGGCACACATCCATACAAGCATGGCTCTGAAACATCATTCAGGCACACTGCATTGTGGTACACATCCATACAAGCATGGCTCTGATGCATCATTCAGGCACACTGCATTGTGGTACACATCAATGCGAGCATGGCTCTGATACATCATTCAGGCACACTGCATTGTGGCACACATCCATACGAGCATGGCTGTGATACATCATTCAGGCACACTGCATTGCAGCACACATCCATACAAGCATGACTCTGATACATCATTCAGGCACACTGCATTGTGGTACACATCAATGTGAGCATGGCTCTAATACATCATTCAGGCACACTCCATTGTGGCACACATCCATACGAGCATGGCTCTGATAGATCATTCAGGCACAGTTCTCTGTGGCAGACATCTATGCAGGCATGTCATCCAGTCAAGTATGGTCTGCCTTAGCTACACACTGTTTTCCTGTGTGTACTGTGCAGCACATGTTATATCTCCACTGTTACCTATATTAATTAGCTGCTGTCATGACTTTTCATAGGGCTTGCACCATCATATGGCAGAAGAAGCTCTTGCAAATTTATTTCACAATTCTTAAAGATGAATATGACAGTCTGTTGTATAATCACCAATGTGTTAGCACAAACTGCACTTCATTAGGGTGTAGGATTTTGTCCAAAAATTTGCACTCAAACTCATTTTTCATTGCACTGTGCATTTTGTGCATTGAATGGGACTGATGTGGTGTTATTTAATTTATGCATTCTGCACTAGACACAAATTAAAGCTGAAAATATGGTGTAATGAAATTCACTTGTTTATGTGTAACTGAATTGAAAGTATTTTTTCTGTATCCTCTGTCCCTAACCAAGTGGTCATCATTTGCCCAGCTACATTATCCCCCCTCACTCATTTGGACATGAACTGGTCAGCAGCTGGCAGATGTATAGGCACATATGGCACTTTATGTTCTATACTTCTCACCTTTACTGCTGTAGATGCCCATCAGCATTGTCTAAGTTGCCAGGTCCATGTATATGTTTGAATGCCTGTATGTGTGTTTGTGCATAGGTACATGTAATTATTTTGAGGAATGCAGTTGTAAATAGTTGAAACAGCAGGCCTGTAAGTTTAAATGTTAGAAAATAGACCCCAAGTCAGAGACTACATACCTCTCAGCACCCCTCCTACTACAAGACACAATTTTGTCAGAGTTAGAATATATAACTAGCAGGGGTTTACATATGTTTAAAAAATGCTTTAAAATTTTAACAGTGGATATCAGAACTCACTATATTTCTGTCTGCATCATCATTATTTATTTTTTGACATGTTATGACTTACATGTGTGTGACACTTTATTAGGATCCACTTGTGAGCCTATACTACACATAGGCACACATCAACATATACACAAGCAGACACCAGCTCCAGTGTAACCATCCAGCTCAGTAGCTAACCATCATCATCTATTGTTGCATCTGCACAACCTGCGTCATTACAATTGTACAATAAATGAAAGCCTTCCCTCCTTGCTGTTCGAATGTACATGCCAGCATCATTTGTTCATTCTCATCCATCCACCTCGTACCACTGGTATTCAGATGTTTTAGCTGAACCTGATTTGTGACACCGCTCTCAGCTGTCCAGGTTTTCCTATGGTTCGCCAGATTTTGGCCTCATATTTTTGGTCTGTTCTTCCTAAAATTTGTGGATTTCTGGCAAATCACTGAGGGTTGAAGTCACTAAATAATGTCATACGTTTGAGTTTCAGACTTCATATCCTGCAGAAAAATGCATGCTGGCTCAAATCATGTTATTATAGTAATTTCCTAACTTTATAAGAGCAATATTTAAATCCAGTCCCAATTTTTGGGTCTTTGTCCACCCATTATTTTAGGCTTTGTCCAGATTTCTTGCACTAAGAAGTTGAAAGGTATTTGTGAAGGCTACAATCAAGGCTCCATCATTCTACACCACACAACTGGCTAACAGTTTTGAAAATCTGGGACTTGCACTTTAGGACTGTAGTTTGAGTTGCCTGCATTAGTGTCTTCTCCCACTAAACACAGAAGGTGAGCATAAGTTTAAGTATTTCATTTTGGTTTACAGTTAGAAGTAAAACACTGCATTTTTTTTATTTTTTATTTTTTTCTGAAGTGGATGCAAAAGAAGAAATTGTTTGATGGTTATCAAGAAAGATATTACAGTCAGTAAACCAGTCAAGGCCTAAAAAAAATCTTTATATACTGACATACTGATGCCTGTTGAGGCTCCTGAACCCAGAGCGCACTCTGCATTTAAGAACGGGCAATGCCTGTCTCAGTAAGGAAAATGTGCCTGTTAGGAGATGTAATGGACACAGAAACAGTTTGAGGCAGATTCATGTTTTCCTGAGTACTGAGTTGAAAGAATAAAAATGTCATACGGACAAACCAATTAGTAAAAACTAAAAGAAAAACCAAGCCAAGCTAGAGTTTTCACTGTGTGACACCTTAAACCTCCTGTAACAGAGGCCCATGGGATATATGTAAATGACTCCTTAAGCACATCAAGTGTTTCAGCTATATGGGTTCTCACTGTCCATGACTTTTTACTTTTTCTTTTTAAGTCTTTGTGGACACATTGAGGCCAAGAAAGCTTAACCCCACCAGCTGTGGACATGTGTGTTTCAACCTTCTTATGCCCTCAGCACAGCATAAGTAGAATGTTAAGCTATACTTTCGAAACACAGGGTCTTTACTCCCAGCTGATGGCTATAACCATTGATTTGTCTGCAAAATAGTCCAACTAACATACAAACAAAAGAGTAAAAAGGTCACGTGGACACTTCAGTTAGTAAAAATTACAAAAAAAACCTAGCTAAGCTAGAGTTTTCACTGTATAATACCTTAAACTTCAGGTAATAGAGGCCATTAGGATATATGCAGATGACCCCTAAAAGACATCAAGTGTTTCAGCTATATGGCTTCGCTTCTGAATGTCCATGACTTTTTATTTTTATTTTTTAAGTCTTTGTGGACACATTCAGGCCAATAAAGCCTAACCTCCACTAGCTATGGACATGCATGTTTGAGTCTTCTGAACATTTTCTGTTGTTCCGTACATATAAACATAGTATTTCTTCTGATAAAGTTGTCTCAAGGGTCTGCTTGTTACTATTAAATACTACATCGGAGGCTTGTAGTGGGCAGAAAAACTGTTTTACACAGTCATTCTTTGAAATGTGGAAACTGACAGAAGAGGACCTGTAGTTAAGAACATATTAAGGGAAATGGGAGTAGAAACAAGAATTAATAATACCCCAATATACTGAAATCCTCCTTGGAGGAGACATTCACCCTAATTCTTACCCCTCCTATCGCAACCAACATTGAGATAATTCTCTTCAATATACTGCTCTAACCCCACATCGGTCAGCTCCCAAACCTGATAATCTAACTTTTACTACAATAAATATTAAAAGCATAAGAAATAAAACTACTGAACTGCATGCCTGGATTACACAACACAAGCCTGATATTCTCGCTATAACTGAAACTTGGTTTAATCCCAGTATAACTAACTCTGAAAGTGTACCCCCCTCAAGTTTCTAATATCATTGCAATTGACCATATAAAGAGGAAGGGTGGTGGTATTGCTTTAACATTTCCAGCAAGGACCACATCTCTTCCAACAACAAACCACTACCAAAATTCATTTCAGCAGAGCTTTTTTTTACTTTCCTGAAAATAAACAAATCTAAGCAAATACTTATTACTGTCCTTTACACACACACACACACACACACACACACACACACACACACACACACACACACACACACACACACACACACAGACACACACACACACACAGTGACAATACAGCTACACTGGGAGATATCCTACATTAGATATCCATAACAATTCCACAAGAAAAACTACTACTAGGTGATGTCAGTATCAGTCATTTTGACATAACTTCTAACTCTACATCTAATATGAACTTTTACGGTTTCATACAGCTAATTAATAGTCCCACACATTATAGCAAGGCATCAAATTTAAATAAATAGAAACTCAAGAAGAAACAACTGACTCTTAATGAAAAAAAAAGAAAAGGAGATCCCAATTAGGGCCTTCAGCCTCTCGCTGCTACACGAAAATGGGAGGCAGTCAGAAACCGAAACAGGCCTCTGGGGTAAAGAAAAGAAGTGAAATACTGAAGAAGAGAAAAATAAGCTATAAATAAACACAGGAAATTACTTTCATGGATTATGTTTTAGAGAATTAGATGAGTGGGAAAAGCTTAAGTCTATATTTATAGAAGATACCATATCATCTATATGACATCAGAACAGGGATGAAAGTAATGCTGAGTTTTTTGACTTACAGCTAAACCGTGCCAGTTTCGAAAGTGCTCTCTCAGAAGACAGTATATTATGTAGAGCTGGAGAAAATACAGAAAGAGTTGACCGGGAGCCAAAGGAACAAAATACTCCCACGTCTTAGCCATCTTTGAGCTAGGAAATGACCTGCTGTACAGGGTAACCAAACATAAACAACAGATACTGAGCCATATATTACTTGAAAAACCTTTTAGGGCAGTTGTAGCATATCTATCACATAGCTTGATTTTGTATGGACATTTAGGGCTAGATAAAACAAAACCTAGGGTTTTAGATAGATTTTACTGAGAAAAGCCAAGAGCACAGCTTCAATGGGCCCTGTTAGCATCCCAGGATGGCTCCCAAACAGTCTAAAATATAACTTATCAGGACTTCTGGAGTCATTATTTTACTACAATCTTAAAACAGGCTTTGTGCCACATGAATGGAGGACTGCAATGGTCATTCCCTTTCATAAGGGAGGATCTTCAACATATCCGGATAACTGCAGACCCAGTAGTCTGACTAGTCTTATTTAAAAAGCCATGGAAGGAATTATCATGGAAACTGACAAAGACATAGGAGACCTTCAAGCACTGGATCCATCGCAGTTTGGCTTTGTCAAAGGAAGGTCATGCTTACCGAATCTGGTGGACTTCTTTGAAAAGGCCAGTAAGGCAGTGGATGAGGGAAAAACTGTGCATACTGCCTACCTAGATCTCGCGAAAGCATTTGACATAATATCCCACTCAGGCATTGTCAACAAACTTACGGAACTAGGAATAACACACTGGGTAGCTAGATGGCTCACTGATAGGACCAAGGAGGTTAGAACTGGTAAAGCCACTGCCAGAAAAAAGCCGGTCACCAGTGGAGTCCCCCACACTTCTGTGCTAGGCTCACTCCTCTTTGGCATTTACTTCTTAGATGTCAAAGCCAATGTCAAAGGCCTCTGGCTAACCAATTTATTTATTTCACATTTGCTAACCAGGATAGTCCAACTGGACAACAGATGTCCATTTTTAGCGGAGTTCTGGGGAGAAAAGCTCCAGCACAGTAAAAAAAGAGAAAATACAATTTACAATAACATGAGAGAAGTTGTAGATTACTTTAACACAGTATAACAAGTTACAACACTACTTACAATAGATCAGAGTATAGATTTAACTTTGCAGGTAGATGTTACAATATAAAGATATTTTAGTTAATAGCGATGAGAATTCTATTGTTGAATGAAAAGTTGAAACATTTTTATACAGAATGAGCAAAGCAGTTGCTGTATTACACTGATGGATTGATAAAAAGGTGACTACTTGTAGAAACACTTACAAGTATTTACAGTGAGAATTAAGATGAATTCAGAGGAGTATAGTACAGTCTGAACAGTGACCTTGGCAGTGGATGCACTTGAGTTGTAAAAAAAGGTTTCCCTGTAGTGGTATGTTGTTTTATAGTGGCTTATTACAGTTACATAGATGGTGAGAGTAGGAAATATGATTTTAGGAGAGTCTTAAAGGAGGATGTAGAATTTAGAAATCTGAGGTCAGGAGGAAGGTTGTTCCAGGTCTTGGCAATTTCATGAGCAAAAAGAGAGTCCCCTGAGTTGTTTTTGCAGGAGATGGTTTCAATTAAGGCTTTGTTGCTAGAGCATAATTGTCTATTTGGAATAGCGAAGTTCAGGTTGTTCAGGACAGGCGTTTTTTCAGGGTAGTACAGTACTTGATGGGCTAAGTTGAGTTGGTGATATTTTAGAAGGTTGGGGAATTCTAGCCATTGTAGGGTTTGTAGGGCTTGGCAATGGTGGGAATGGGACTTAGTATTGGCGGTGAATGTAGAAATTTTGTTGTAGCAGGTATAGAGTTTGATTAAGTCAGTTTTATTTAGGTTTGTTAGTGAGGGAGAGGCATATAGCAGTGTGGATAGAAGATGAGTTCTAGCTATGGCAATATGAGATTCTGAGGTAAGGTACTTTTGGCATCTGTAGGGGGAGCCTAGTTTTTTGTGGACCTTAGAGATCATTACCGATATGTGTTTGTTAAATTTGAGCTATTGGTCAATGATAATTCCTAGGAGTTCTGCCTCAGGGACTGGGGTGATTTGGGTGTTATTGGTGGAGAAAATGGAAAAAGGGAGATTAGAGGGTTTGGTTGGGTGGAAAAGCATGAGTTATTTTTGTGGGGGGTTAATTATGAGTTGTGAGTTACTGAGCCAGTTCTCAATTTCAGTGACGGTTAGTTGGGCTTTTTGCTGAAGAAGTTGGATATTGGGTGCAGTGCATATGAGGGTAGTGTCATCAGCGTATTGGACTATATCGGCTTTTGCGGTAGGTAGGTGGAGTTGGTTGGTGAAGATATTAAACAAAAGTGAGCCAAGGCTAGGACCTTGGGGTACACCTAGGGTGACTGGGAGTGGAGGGGGATAGGGAGTTTATCCATTTGATGGACTGGTGATGGTTACCTAGGTAGCTTTTAAACCAGAGCAGAGTGGAGGTGTCAAAGTTAAGGTCAGAGAGACAGGTTAAAGTTTATTGTGGGATACCATGTCAAATGCCCTGGATAAATCAAGGAAGGCAGCTGAGACAAAAATTGCCTTGGTTCCTACAGGAGTTTATAGTGTTGGTAAATCTGAGTAGGGCGGTGGAGGTACTGTGAGATGGGCAGAAGCCATGTTGGGTAGGAGAGAGAAGGTTATTAGAGAGGAGGTGGTGAGGATGATGTATGCATCTCTCTAGAATTTTTGACAGGGGTGAAAGAATTACTATTGGGTGATAGAGAGATCGGTCAAAGGTCCACCTTTGTGAAAGGGAATGATCAAAGAGGTTTTCCACAAGGTTGGCATGGTGTTTACGGTAATGGATCTATTAATTAGTAGTGAGATTGGGTAGGCTATGACTGTGGATGCAAGTTGCAGGTGTTTGGCAGGGATATTGTCAGCAGATAGCGTGGTGGGTTTAAGTTTAGTTAGTAATTTTTGTATATAGGATGTTTGCATGAGTGAGAAGAGGATACAGTCTTGCTGGGTTGTAGGGGGTTGCAAAGTGTTGGTGGCGGTGGAGTTATTTATCATATTTAGAATGGGGGAGGTGAAGTAGTTGTTAAAGCTGCAGGCAATATTGAGATCAGTGCCAGGGACACTGGGGAGTGGCATGGTGGATTTACCGGGCTGAAGGATATTATTTACTGTTGCCCAGAATTTCTGAGGTTGTTATTATACTTCTTTTGTAGGGACAGGTAGTAGTTTTGTTTCTCTAGTTTTACTTGTTTTTTGGACTTATTCCGAAGTTCAAGGAAGTAGTCTCTAGTTGCAGGTGTTCTGTAGTGCCACCAGGTTTTCCAAGCTTTGTCCCTATTTTGCAGTAGGGTTCTTGTAGTTTTTGGAGCCAGGGTTACTACATATCCTAATTGTTTTTAAGGGGGGCTAGATGGTTGAGGATGTTTAGAAATGAGGAGTTGAAGTATTCAACTGCACTGTCTAGTGAAAGGGTTTTGATGGGAGACCAGTCATAGTATTTTAAGGCTCTCAGGAAGTCATCTTTGGGGAAATTTTTGTGGGAGCGGGTTTGTAGGAGGGAGGGAGGGAGAGTTGGTGTTTTTTTGCCTATGTCTAAGTAAAAAGGTAGTGCTGTGGTCACTAAGTGTGTTGGCGAATGTTTGTAAGTGATTGAAAACTGGGAGCAGTTATCAAATCCCCAGGATGAGAGTGCTCTTCAGAAAGGTTTCACGCAGATGAATGCTTGGCACCAAAGCCAAGGCTTAAAACTTAAACTCAAGAAATGCATTATAGTACCTTTTGGGAAGTCCCCGGCTAACTATGTCATCAAAAAAACACCCCTAAAAGTTGACTTGTTAGTCAAGAATTTGAGAACACATGCAGATAACAACCTAGCCTTCTACTAACATGTGTCCAAGGTAGTAAGAAAATCTTTCTGTGTTGCTCAATTTTTAAGCAAAGGCATGGCATCTAGTGCCAGAAAGTCATCATACCAGTGTACTTGATCCTCATCAGACCATTCATAGAGTATAATGCCCTCTTCGGTATGTACCTGAGCAGACACATGCAGCAGCTGGAATGTCCACAAAGGTTCTATACAGAAAAAACACAGGGAGTAAACACAATGTCCTACACTGAACGCCTCAAAGCCCTGTCTCTGAGGTGATCTTTACTTGGCATACAAGGCATCCCCGAATCATGTTTTGATGAACTTTTTGCACATCTGCAAAACAGCATCAGAACTACTAGACTAAAAGGCCTAAATTTTGCTTTTGACATAAATAGGTCATGTTAGAGAGAGAGAATTCTTATTTTCTGGAACAGGCTCTGCATCCATGTGAAGCAGAGTTCCTCCATAGCCCTGTTTAAGTACAACTTGTACAAATAGATGGGTAATTGGTAATTCATTTCTGGTCCAGAGCCTGAGTCTGTCATGGATGGAGGCATTCAGTAAATCACCCCCTGTGTAAATTAAATTTGTAGGACTCATTTGAATTGCACTGCTAGGTTTATAAGGCCCCTAGTGGTCATTAGCCTAGTGTACACCTATGAACCTATGGACATAGATAACTAGTGTGTAGTCTGCTCACATTGTCAAAGGACAGGACCCAATCCAATTTCCAATAACTCTTTTAAACCCTTTCCTGTTATCAGTGTACCTTTTGAATGAATAGCAATTTATAGCCTGCTTGAAAAACTGATTAAGGTCCACCATTGCATTCTAGTCATTACTGACTGTGCAGTAAAATTTCCTGAACTATTATCCCTATAAAGAGTCAGTGCAAGTGCCATAACAAAACAGTTAACATTGCATTTTTCTTATGTATGAATTTCATGTAAAAATCTTACTGACCAGGGTGCCCACTTCATGTCTTGAGTAATGCATGATATCCCAAGATTTTTAAAGTGAAACAGCTAATGACATCTGTATACTACCTTCAAACATTTTAATTAAATTTCCAAAATTTCCGAATGTATATTAATGAATGCTACAAAAGTGAATGACAGTAAGTAGGACCACCTGCTCCCTCATATATTCTCCTTGGTTTAACAGAAGTGCCTTAAGCCTGAAATGGGTTCACGCCAATTCACTTGTTGTATGGAAGACATCCTCAAGGGTTGCTAGATACAACAAAAAATATATACAAGGAGGAAACACTACCCTTTCAATGAGAATTTTACAGATTTATAAGGCAGGTTAAGAGCTCGAATGTCTATAGTAAGAGCACATATGGAGATAGTATAGATACAACAGAAAACACTTAATAAAAATTGTCATCTTACAGAATTCACAGCTAATACAATAGACAGCTGATAATAAAAATTGTCATTTTAGAGAGTTCAGCCTAGGGGATAAAGTAAGTATTTGTGTTAATGCCCACTGCTAAAAATTTTCTTACAAATTGGTGAGGACCTTTTGAGATTGTAGTGAATTATAGGGTAAGAAAACCAGGGTGAAAAGAAGCCAGGACATTTATACCGCATAATGTTCTGAAAGCTAAAGAGAAACTAAAATTTCTTTAAGTCAACGTATTTGCAGATGAAGTTAAGGCTCCTTCAGCATGCTCAGAAGATAACACAGGGGAGGTGTTATCAATGTCTCTGAAACAAAAAGTCACATAATTTGAACTCAGGAATAATGTCATGTTTTCAGAATTACCTGGTAAAATCAGTTTAATCCAGCTCCCCTTTTGCTGTGCCTGGTCAGAAAGTCAGATGTGAAACTACCATATACAGCAGTCCCAGTGACAAGCAGTGAGGGAAGATGTAGAGAAAAATACTTAAATTGGGGATCACAGAAAAATTCCAAAGTGAGTGAAACAATCACGTTGTACTAGTCTCCAAGACTGATGGGTCTATAAGATTTTGTGATGATTTCAGAAAGTTAAAGGGTA